>NC_073409.1:17819661-17879661 GCF_028641065.1 Leucoraja erinaceus | reverse complement strand
TAAGAGGCCATTCAGCCCATTGAGTCTATGTTGAGTTTCAGAGCATCAAATCCATTCTCCCACTTATTTAGTTTAATTTCATTTACAGAGCGGAAGCAGGCCCTTCGGCCCAACCAGCGATCCACGTACACTAAACTATCTCGCAAAATAGGGACGATTTACGATTTTTACCAAAGCCAATTAACCTACAAAACGGTACGTCTTTAGAATGCGGGAAGGAACTGGAGCACCCGGGGAAAGCCCACGCAGTCACAGGCCGAAAGTGCAAACTCCATACAGACAGCACCCGCAGTCGGGATCGAACTTGAGTCTCTTGCGCTGTAAGGCAGCAACTCTACCCCTGCACCACTGTGCCGCCCTCTGGAACCCATTCTCTCTCTCTCATGGTCATCAATTCCCCCCAATGTTTTTGTCCTCCATGTACAGTAGGGTAACCTTCAACAGCCAATTCATCAAAGAATGTGTCTTTGGGAGGTGAGAGGAAACCAGGGCACTCAGACGGAAGCCACAGAGTCACAGAGAGAGCTTGCAAACTCCACACAGATTTCAAGATCAAATGTTGATCCTTGGAACAGTGAGGTATCAGCACTGGCTACTGTATCACTATGCTCTTAGCTAAGTGGCTGCTATGTTTTCCACATACAATACCTTGAAAGACACAGTTCTGATAAACGATCTTTGATGTCATCTGAAGAAGTATCTCAATCCAAAACGCCACCCATTCCGTCCCTCCAGAGATGCTGCCTGTCCCGCTGAGTTACTCCAGCATTTTGCGTCTACCAGCAGATCCTTCCTGCGCATTGATTTAACATATCATCCGTTTTCCCCTCCATGTCCTGAACTGGTGAGAACCTCCAGTACTTTCAATATATAATTGCCTGGATTATTTTGCTTTTGGATTCAAGAAGGATTTCCTCAGATGCAACGAGTTTTGTGATCAATAATGGATGGACTGTGTAAATGCAAGATGCAGGTCTGGCAGCATCTGTGGAAAGGGAATCAGAGTCTGAAGAAGGGTCTCGACCTGAAACGTCAACCATTCCTTTTCTCCAGAGATGCTGCCTGTCCCACTGAGTTACTCCAGCATTTTGTGTCTGTCTATGAGGATAATGTGTCAGGTCGAACACCTGCGAAGGAAAAATTATAATTGTTCCATATTCTGATGAAAACTAACTTCTAGAGAGGAAGAGAATCGTGCAACATGGAAACAGGCCCACACCGACCAACATGTCCCATCTACACTGGTCTCACCTGCCCGCATTTGTCCCATATCTTTCTAAACCTGTCTTATCCATGTTGATCCTGTTGAAATGTTTCTTAAACAGTGCAAAAGTACCTGCCTCAACTACCCCATCCGGCAGCTCTGAATGTTAGCTCTGTTTGTCTCTCCCTTGATAGACCTGGGGCCTGGTCTGAGGCTAGATTTTTGATACGTGCAATTATTAAGAGTTGAGGTGGGTAAATAGAGTTTATGCTGAACTAAAGTGTGGTCTGATTGAATGACAGCCTTTTTCACACAAAGGGCGGTGGGTGTATGGAACAAGCTGCCAGAGGAGGTAGTTGAGGCTGGGACGATCCCAACATTTAAGAAACAGTTAGACAGGTACATGGATCAAGATCAAGTGAGTTTATTGTCATGTGTCCCAGATAGGACAATGAAATTCTTGCTTAGCTTCAGCACAACAGAACATAGTGGCATGAATACAGAACAGATCAGTGTGTCCATATACCATTATACAAATATATACACACATGAATAAATAAAACAGATAAAGTGCAAATAAACAGATAATGGGCTATTAATGTTCAGAGTTTTGTTTGAGATGAGTTCAATAGCCTGATGGTTGTGGGGAAGTAGGTGTTCCTGAACCTGGATGGTGCAGATTTCAGGCTCCTGTAGCGGGGAGATGAGTGTGTGGCCAGGATGGTGTGGGTCCTTGATGAAGCTGCCAGCCTTTTTGAGGCAACGGCTGCGATAGATCCCCTCAATGGAAGGGAGGTCAGAGCCAATTATGGATTGGGCAGTGTTTACTACTTTTTGCTGTCTTTTCCGCTCCAGGGCGCTCAGGTTGCCGAACCAAGTCATGATGCAACCGGTCAGCATGCTCTCTACTGTGCACCTGTAGAAGTTAGAGAGAGTCCTCCTTGACATACCGCCTCTCCGTAGTCTTCTCAGGAAGTAGAGGCACTGATGTGCTTTCTTTATGATTGCATCAGTGTTCTGGGACCAGGAGAGATCTTCAGAAATATGCACGCCCAGGAATTTGAAGCAGGTTTGGACCAAACGCAGGCAGGTGGGACTAGTGTAGCTGGGACATGTTGTCTGTTGTGAGTAAGTTGGGCCGAAGGGCCTGTTTCCATGCTGTATGAATCTATGACGATATGACTCTAAGGCAGAGTGATCGGCCCCCTCTTGTCCCTATAATTGCTTCGGTGTAAGGTCTAGTAAATGTTATTTACTTTGGTTAATTCATACTGATGGTGCAAGGGAGGTGCAGCTGCAAGTGCTAAACTGGGCAGATTGTGTATCCCTGGTATCCAACACAACACCTATGATGTTGTCAATGGAAACGGCTTTTGCAAACAATCCTCTTCCTTTCCTCACTCTGTTTGTACTTCAAAGCTTTGGCTTTGTCTTGCATGATATTCGGTCGAGTGTTGTTTTAAGGATCTGAATCTGTCATAAAAAATGTGGCAGGTCCAAAAAAGGTGGGTCCCGGTAGAAAAGGGCAGTAAACAGAACTGCGATCTAGTGAAAGCAGGCATTGGCTTGTGGATTAACCTTTCATATCTCCCTTGGTTAGTGAGAATGAATGCTTTATCCCACATTGCTGACTGAGTCAATGGAACTGAAATGTCTACATGGGACACAGCAACTGTTTCCAACACTATGGCACTATCTACAAAGTGCTGGGTTGCATATCATTTTTTTAGCAGCCTTCTCAACGTATCAAGCCACCTTGAAAGATGTATTGGCAGCTCAGATCTCTCCACTCCTGTGCTGCCTATAAAATTATACAGCTCTCCTCATTCCCCCTTCACAAATAGTGCTCTTCATATTTCCATGTGCTATATTCTATCCATCATAAGTTCCCCCACTTCATTCATCTGCTTACGTCTTCTGCAACCTGACTGACTGTGTCCACTTGGATTTTCTGGGCTCTGTGTCATCCGTGAACATTACTAAAACACAAATTCAAGTGATGTCGAAACAAACAACAGCCCTATCATTGTGCCTTTCCCTCCTCTTTGTAAGAGTAACCATTGCCAATACTCACTTATAGAGTCTTAGAGTGATACAGTGTGGAAACAGGCCCTTCAGCCCAACTTGGCAAACATGTCCCAGTTACACTAGTCCCGCCTGCCCGCACTTGGTCCATACCCCTTCAAACTTGTCCTATCAATGTACCTGTCTAACTGTTTCTCAAACTTTGGGATAGTTCCAGCCTCAATTACCCTCTCTGGCAGCTTGTTCCATACACCCACCACGTTTTGGTTGCCCCTTGGATTCCTATTAAATCTTTTCCCCTTCACAAACTTATGTTCACACAGAGAGTGGTGAATCTCTGGAACTCCCTGCCACAGAAGGTATTTGAGGCCAGTTTATTGGCTATATGTGGCCCTTGTGGCTAAAGGGATCAGGGGGTATGGAGAGAAGGCAGGTACAGGATACTGAGTTGGATGATCAGCCATGATCATATTGAATGGCAGTGCAGGTTCGAAGGGCTGAATGGCCTACTCCTGCACCTATTTTCTATGTTTCTATGTCCTCTGGTCCTCGATTCATCTACTCTGGGCAAGAGACTGTGCATCTACCTAATCTATTCCTCTCATGATTTTATACACCTCTATATGATCATCCCTCAGTCTCATCATCTTTTCTACTTTTAGCCACTATCATAGTCATGACACCACTATCCTTTTGGTACCATCTATTCAAGTCTGCTGACTGCAACAATATTTTATGGGGACAGAGGGTGTTGGAGGAAATGCCAATGTCTTCTGAACTAAAATAGCACAACTAATTTGGAAAAAGAGACTGGTTTAGTAGCTGCCACGAAACATCTAAATTCATTTGCGCCAAGGTCTTGGTTGAACATTACTAATTATCATCCACAAGCTGGAATGGGCACAGAGAAGATTCACGAGGATGTTGCCAGGACTCCAGGGTCTGAGCTATGGGGAGTGGTTGAGCAAGCTAGGACTCCATTCCATGAAGCACAGGAGGATGAGTGGTGATCTTCTCGAGGTGCACAAAATCATGAGAGGAATAAATCGGGTAGACGCGCAGCGTCTCTTGCCCAGAGTAGGGGAATTGAGAACCAGGGGACATAGGTTTAAGGTGAGGGGGGGGGGAAGATTTAGTATGAATCTAAGGGGTAGCTTTTTCACGCAAAGGGCGGTAGGTGCATGGAATGAGCTGCCAGAGGAGGTAGTTGAGGCAGGTATTATCGCAACTTTTAAGAAACATTTAGACAGGTAGAAACATAGAAAATAGATGCAGGAGTAGGCCATTTGGCCCTTCGAGCCAGCACCGCCATTCAATTTGATCATGGCTGATCATCCAAAATCAGTACCCCGTTCCGGCTTTTTCCCCATGGAAATTTGGTGGTGGTGGGGGGGGGTCTTTGAACATCATGGATGGGACAGATTTAGAGGGAAATGGGCCAAACGCTGGAAGGTGGGACTAGTGTAGATGGGACATGTTGGCCAATGTGGGCAAGTTGAGCTGAAGGGCCTATTTCCACACGGTAAGTCTATGACTGGCCAGGAAGTGAGCGGGCAAGATCATCTCTGACCCGTCTCACCCTGGCCACAGACTCTTTGAATCACTTCCCTCTGGAAGGCGACTCCGGACTGTCAAAGCTGCCACAGCCAGACATAAAAATAGTTTTTATCCACGAGTAGTTGCTCTACTCAACAGCCAAAAATCTGTAGCCTCCCTTTGATCTGGTATTTTGTTGGTTCACATGCTTGATCGATGGTGTTCTATGATTAATGTTTTATTATTACTATTATTCATGTTTAGTGTTTTCTGAGTCATTCGTAACTGTCACTGTATGTCATGTTGTTACTTGTGGGTGGAGCACCAAGGCAAATTCCTTGTATGTGAATACTTGGCCAATAAACTTACTAACTTACTTACTCTATTTTGCTGTGCTCAAAAATTCAGCCACCCAGCTCTCCTTTCCCAAGGCAATGTTTCGGAGGTTGGTCACAGCTGGGCTACGGAGAACAGGAATGTTGGAACTGACATTGTGATGGGTATTTGGAATTCAGGCTCCCAGAATTGGTTTGGGTTTGGGCATGGGGGAGAAAGGGGTGGGATGGGGGTCTTTGAAGATCAAGGATCAGAAAAATCAGCATAAAACCCAGAGAGATGGAGATGGGCATCTTCAGACAGAAAGTAAGGGTTGTGGGGGGGAGGGGGTGAAGAGTTGAAGGCAAGAAAGGACCAGGACCACTCAGGACCGGTCACAAATAACTTCAGGCAGGGCATTGCCTGCTAGGCCCATTGTTGGCTCAGGACGGAGTGATCTCAGGAGAAACAGTGTGGAGAATGTGGAACTGGTAAAAACAACTAGGGTGGAGGAAGGGGGCAAGGAGGAAGGGAAGGGGAGTGTAAGATGAAGTTACTTAAAATTAGAGAACTCAGTGTTCATGCTGCTGGGTTGGAAGCTACTCAAGCAAAACATGCGATGCTGTTCCTCCAATTTGCCTGTGGCCTCTCTCTGGCAATCTTTGATATAAACCTGTATTTGCAGTTCTTTGTTCCTACAATAACAAAGGTACTTTATTCAAGAAAGAAAAGGCTTGTGGCGAGATATCTCACCTTCACCATGGCTTATTTCCAGATAGCAGGTACTGTCCAGTTCTGCACTTGATCCACAACTTAGAGAGCAAATGACCATATACCAGAACCCTAAAGGGCCTGTCCCACTTACACAATTTTTTTTGGTGACTGCTGGTACCTGTCATAGTCGCAGCAGGTTGCCGAAAATTTTCAACATGTTGAAAATCCAGCGGTGACCAGAACAAGGTACGACTCTTTCGGCAACTACTCACGACCATACAGGTGTCACCCCTTGATAAGGCAATTGGTCGATGCCACCTCCATTCTGTTTTAGCATGGGGCAGGCAGCACAGAGACACAGCAAGCAAAGCCGCTGCCTGACAGATCCAGAGACCCCGGTTCAATCCTGACTTCGGGTGCTGCCTGTGTGGAGTTTGCACGTTCTCCCCGTGACCACGTGAGTTTCCGCTGATGTTCCGGTTTCCTCCCACATCCCAAAGAAACGTTGCATCTGTGGATTAATTTTCCTTGGTGGGTAAGTGAGTGGTAGAATGTTGAAGAAACTGTGGGAATGTGGGAAGTATCAAATGTTGGATTCATGTAGGATCAATAAAAATGGAGGGTTGATTGTTAGCATGGACTAGGTGGGCCAAAGGGCCTGTTTCCATACTGTATAACGATGTGGGAAGCATATTCGCGATCGGGATAGAATTAAGACAATGAGAATTCAGTAAAATGTTACCAAGAGTTATAGGCATGGCTCAAAATCCCTGTTATGCTTACAGCCCCACCACCATACATAGCCACCCAACCCCCTCCCCGCCCCCAACACCTCATTCCCCTCACAACTCTCTCCTTCACACTGAAATGGAGAGCTTGCAGATGTTTTTATTCAAACGATGAGACATTTTTAAGGAACATATATTGAAAGATCATTTTCATTCATTTTCATCAGTTGACGAGGGGCTTTATTCTGACAGCCAACATTTGTCGTTTAAAGAATAAGGAAACAGAATAGTCGTAAGTTACAAAGAACTTTGCAGCCAAAGGTACAGGTTTTAATTGTGTTTAATTGTTGTAGTGCAGGAAATAGAGCCGCCAACGTCAACACTGCAAACTTCCACCAAGGGTGTTTAGAATTATTGACTGAGGAACTAATACTGGAGCAGGAAGGCCAGGATATTTTGCATTCTGGAGCTAGTTTAACATTCAATGCAAACAACAGTGAAGGTGGCACATTGGTACAGCTGGTAGAGCTGCTGCCTCACAGCGCCAGAGACCCGGGTTCCATCCTGACTTCAGGTACTGATTGTGTGGAGTTTGCACGTTCTCCCTGTGACTGCGTGGGCTTCCTCTGGATGCCCTGGTTTCCTCCCGCATCCAAATATGTGAGGGTTTGTAGGTTAGTTTAGTTTAGTTTAGTTTAGTTTAGTTTAGTTTAGTTTAGTTTAGTTTAGTTTAGCTTAGTTTAGTTTAGTTTAGTTTAGTTTAGTTTAGTTTAGTTTAGTTTAGTTTAGTTTGGACATACAGCACGGAAACTAGCATGAACGGGTGACCGATGGGCGGCACGGACTTGTTGGGCTGAAGGGACTGCTCCCTGTTGTGTCTATCAACCATAAACAGAACTGGCACAAGTGCTGAAACCCTGTATTAATGTAACTAGTGTCAGCCTGTAGTTTTAAGCTGCAGCCTCTGGAATAGTACTCAAAAAGCAAGAGTGCTCCAACTAATCTGTGAATACAAGCTGAAGAAAAGCTTCGCTAAAAACCTTTAGCACATGTGGTCACGGGCGTAGAGATCATAGAAGATGGTAATTGCTGGCAGACTTCTTTTCTGTTGCCATCAGTTATTCAATGATCCTTTCTTTCCCTGCACTTGGATGGTTACATCGAGTCTTTAGTTTTAGAGATACAGCGCAGAAGCAGGCTCTTCGGCCCACCAAGTCCGCGCCGACCAGCGGTTTCCGTACACTCGCACTATCCCACACTCCAGGAACAATGTACAATCTTTACTGATGCCAATTAACCCTTAAACCTGTACGTCTTTGGGATGTGGGAGGAAACCAGAGCACCCGGGGAAAACCCACACAGTCATGAGTGTCAAGACCTCAGAGTGTTTTATTATCATATGTCCCAGGAACTGCAGGTGCTGGTTTAAACTGAACATAGACACAAAAAGCTGGAGTAACTCAGCAGGACAGGCAGCATCTCTGGTGAAAAGGAATAGGTGACATTTCAGGTTGAGACCCTTCTTCAGACTGAGTATATATATATATATATGCACACACATACTTACACCCATATACATACACATTACAAAAGGGGTCACAGGGAGAATGTACAAACGCCATACAGACAGCACCCACAGTCAGGATCGAACCTGAGCCTCTGGCAATACAAGGCAGCAACTCTACTACTGTACCACTGTGCTGCCCTGCAGATCTAATTCTAATGTCTTTGTACTTTGGATTTCAGAAAACAGAAGGCCGATCTTATTAAAAAATACATGACCCAGCAGGGAAATGACAAGATGTCCAGGTGTTATCACTGAGCGGAGAATCTCAAACAACTGTACATGGTTACAAGATTCAGATTCACACTCTGATTAGTTTATTGTCATAGGGTGCAATAAAGCTCGCGGGTAAACAGTATAATACAGTAATGATAAATAAAGCGTTACCATGAGTGCAAACGAGCTGAAAGGTGCAAGTTTGCAATGCAATCTGAAGTAGACTAAAATGAATCAAAGGACAATAACAGAAGAAGTGAATGAGGTAAAGAGTTAGAGTGCATGGCAGCACCTCTGGAAAAGGGATGTGTAAAAGGCGACTGATTTCGTTGGGGAGGAGTGTGAGGAAGAAACTATTCCTAGGTCTGGAAGAGTGAACTTTCAAGCTTCTGTTCATAAGACATAGGAGCAGAATTGGGCCATTGCCATTCAATCATGGCTGAACCATTTTTCCCTCTCAATCCCATTCTCCTGCCTCATCCCTGTAACCTTAAACACCCTTAGTAATCAAGAACCTATCAACCTCCCTTTTAAAAATACCCCATGATTTGGTCTCCACTGCCATCTGTTGCAGATACATCACCCTCTCTGACTAAAGAAATTCCTCCCTGTTTCTATATTAAATGGAACATGGATAGGTGATGGTTCAGAGCGGGACCCTTCTTAAGACTAATGTCCAAAATGCTGGAGTAATTCAGTGGGTCAGGCAGCAACTGAAGAAAAACAGTCTGAAGATGGATCCCAACGTGAAATAATACCTGTCCATGTTCTCCAGAGATGCTGCCTGACCCGCTGAGTTACTCCAGCACTCCAACACGGAGAGCATTTACGAGGATGTTGCCAGGAGTTGAGGGCCTGAGCTATCGGAAGAGGTTGAGCAGGCTAGGACTATATTCCTTTTTGTGGGCAGGAGACTGAGGGGTGATCTTATAGAGGCGTACAAATCAGGAGATGAATACAAATCGGGCACAGTTTTTGGCCTTGAGTAGGGGAATTGAGAACCAGAGGACATGGGTTTAAGGTGAGGGGGGGAAATATTTAATATGCATCCAAGGGTAACTTTTTTGCACAGAGTGGTGGATGTATGGAACGAGGTGCCGGAGGAGGTAGTTGAGGCAGGTACTATCGCAACGTTTAAGAAACATTTAAATAGATACATGGAAACGCTAGGTTTAGAGGGTTATGGACCAAATGCAGGCCAAAGGGACTAGTGTAGATGGGGCCTACTGATTGCTGTATGACTACATTGCTCTACGATTCTCTATGATACACTTTTTTTAAATCTATTAGCTGATCTTGTGTTTATTGGGGAAATGATAAGTCTTATGAACACGGTTTGCCACAGAGCATAGTCGCGGTTGATAAAACAAAACAGCAACTCCCAATACTTCTGGACAGTGTGTGTCTATAATTGTCTCTTGCCCTGTTGAGTAACTCCAGCACATTGTATCTTTTTTTCTGTAAACCAGCATCAGCAGTTCTTTGTGTCTAATGAATGCCAGGGTCAGGTGGGGGTGAGGGGGGGGTGTTGATGCCACTGGGTCCAACACGTGTAGTCAAGTTACGATTGACGTTGGCTCCATCCCCAGGACGTGCGTAAGATCAGGGCAGGAGTGCGTGGGACGTTTTGAGTCAGCCACCATCCAACTCACCTCCCTCCCCCCACCCCCCGTCCCCTCCCCCAGGCTCCCGGATGAAGCACCAGAAAGTGTTGGTAACCTGCAGGGACATGTGTAGGAAGGAACTGCAGGTGCTGGTATAAACCGAAGACAGACACAAAATGCTGGAGTAACTCATCGGGACAGGCGGCATCTCTGGAGAGAAGGAATGGGTGACGGTTTGGGTCGAGGCCCTTCTTCAGACTCCCTGAAGAAGGATCTCGACCTGAAACGTCGCCCATTCCTTCACTCCAGAGATGCTGCCCGTCCCACCAAGTTACTCCAGCTTTTTGTGTCTATCTACCTGCAGGGAAATAAATGCGGGTGAGGCACGACTGGGGATGAAAACTTCAGGCAAGGAAATGAGGTCAATGGTGGAATGTAGCCACCGTAACCCGCGTGCTGAGTTATGGATTGCTATTTCCTCACTGAATTCAGTTCAAGGGTATATACAGTGCTGTCAGTCTTGAGGGAATCCAGCAGCTCCCAGCTCCCTTTGATGTGTGGATTTGCTCGGAATTAACTTTGCATGGCCTCTTGCACTTGATTCCCCCCACAATTCCAATCAGGTAATGTGAAATGGTGATTAGGTGCTTTGTGATTAGGGCTTCATTGGTAGCAGGTGAATGGGAACCAAGGAGGGCTGCTTTGATTTGGTGTCCAGCCCTGTTTCCTTCGTGGTTTCGGAATGCGCAACGGTTGCCTGTGATTTGTGTGTAAACTGTGATGAGTCAACACCCTGGCCACTCTGCTGTGCAGACAGCTGTGTTTGCCTGCTCCACAAACCACAACCATCTTCTCCACCTGTGACGTCAGCTGGTATGAGGCATTCAGACCACATTCCTCGTGTTTACCTTTTGAAAAAATGCTTGTGGGCCGAGCGTACATTCCCCTCCACTCTTCACTTCGCTGTTTCCCTTCTGTTATCACCTCTTCGCCAGCCCACAATGGACCATTGTGGGCTCCACCCTTCCTTGGTCATCTGTTGCCGGCCCCTGTTTTGTTCTGGCCTTTTCCGACTTCCAGTTCCCCACCACCCCCCTGCTTTCAGTCCGAAGGAGGATCCCGACCCGAAACGCCACCCATCCTTTCTCTCCAGAGATGCTGCCTGGCCCACTGAGTTACTCCAGCACTTTGTGTATACCAGCATCTGCAGTTCCTTCCTACACGAAGATGAGTTGAGTTTGACTCCCTAACATTGAGGCTAGAGGCATGGAAATGCTACATCACACAAAGGATTGCATGGGTGGGAAAGAATGTATGGAGTAGATTGCACATGGAAGCAATGGCTTCTGATATTAATTACTGTCCTCTCATTCCTTGCATTCTGAGGTTCTTATACGCCTTGTGACATTGCGTAGGAAGACGATTGCGATGTTTCCAGTCCAGGATTCCTCCACAGCTTGTTATCTTTAGCTGTCCGTGTCTCAGGAAGCCAGCTGTGTTTATTTTGACATCCCACTGATCTGTCCCCAGCTCCAACTTTTGGACGTTTCACTTCACCCCCACCCACAAGCCTTGGCTTTCAATCCCACCTGGCCTTGGAACCTGTGGCGGACTCCACTGGGAGATTCAAAGCTCACTGTGCCTTCCATTAGACCTAGTGTTGGTGTGAAGAAAGGAACTGCAGATGCTAGTTTACACCGAACATGGCACAAAGTGCTGGAGTAACTCAGTGGATCAGGCAGCATCTCTCCAGAAAAACGGGATGGGTGACATTTTGGGTCGGGACCGATAAGGCGCTGGTAAGGACGCATTAGGAATATTGTGAGCAATTTTGGGCACCATATCTGAGGAAGGATGTGGAGAGGATCCAGAGGAGGTTTACACGAATGATCCCAGGAATGAGGAGGTTAACATATGACGAGCGTTTGACAGCTCCCAGCCTGCGCTCGCTGGAGTTTAGAAGAATGAGGGGGGACCTCATTGAAACATACAGAAAAGGCTTGGATAGAGTGGATATGGAGAGAATGTTTCTAATGGGAGAGTCTAGGACCTCAGAATTAAAGGACCACAGCCTCAGAATTAAAGGACATTCTTTTAGGAAGGAGATGAGGAGAAACTCCTTTAGTCAGAGGGTGGTGAATCTGTGGAATTCTTTGCCACAGAAGGCTGTGGAGGCAGTCATTTGATATTTTTAAGGCAGAGATAGATAGAATGTTGATTAGGGGTTTTGGAGGGAGAGATAGATCAGCCATGATTGAATGGTGGAGTAGACCTAATGGGCCGAATGGCCTATTTCTACTCCTATCCCTCTTCGCCAGTCTGAAGAAGGGACGTCACCCTTTCTTTTTCTCCAGAGATGCTGCCTGCCTCGCTGAGTTACTCCTGCACTTTGTGTCTGAATTCAGGCATAGTGTTTGAAGGTCGACCCACAGCAACGCTCGAGTGGGACTGGAGCGTGCGGACATGGCAGTGGGACTAAGCTGGTGAGAATCATGACTGATATGGCCTAACTCCATCGGACCACCTCCAACACTGATTCATGGTGCCTTTAGTCACCAAAAATGTATCAGCGACGGGTCTCATTAGGTCAGCTGCAATTGCTACTATTGAAAGTTAATTTCAAATATGCACCGTCTCAGCTTACACATGCATTTATTATCTTGGGCAAAACACAAAGTACTGGAGGAACTCAATGAGTCAACAGTGATTTTATTGTCACATGTTTGAAGAGCTAACCATGTAGTGAAATTCTTTTCTTACAAACAGTCCAGTAGAATATTGCCGTACACAAGCACATCTCCACTGAGCAAATTGTCCAGCATTTATGTGTCGACCTACTTTGAAGAAGTTCTCCTCCACTCTCCAGTTGGAGATCCTCACTCACTGTTCCCCCTCTGTCATTTCTGCCGCTCTCCTGCTTTCACAGGCGTTCTTTAGTTTTTAGTGTTTAGTTTTCGAGATATAGAGTGGAAACAGGTTCTTCGGCCCACTAGCGATCCCCGCAAGAAAATATGTGTGTATATGTTCAGCCAGGCTCGCACTGTGCTGTCCTTCCTCAGCCAAATAGCTTGCCCACACTCACACCCAAGTTTGCATGAGTCATTGGAAGGATAACAAACATTGGAACCATCGGAAGTCAAACTTTAGGGAAAAGGAATGTAGAGGAGATAGCACACTCTGTACTGAAGATAGACACATAAAGCTGGAGTAACTCAGTGGGACAGACAGCATCTATGGAGAGAAGGAATGGGTGACGTTTCAGGTCGAGTCTATCTCCAGACTGCAGCAGCCTTCAGACTGAAAAAGGTTCTCCACCCAGTTCCTTCTCCCCACAGATGAGTCCTGTCCCACTGAGTTACTCCAGCATTTTGTGTCTATCTTCGGTTTAAACCAGCATCTGCAGTTCCTTCCTACACATTTCATTCTGCGCAGAGATGGAGAGAGAAAGATGTCGGCTGGTCTCAGGAATGACTGCCTCCCAAACGCACAGCAGCAGAAATCTGTGGAATGTGAGATTGCTCATTGGTGTTACTTTTTGGAGAAGAGATTTTTTTTTTTCTCCAGTTTTATTTCGAGGGTGAATTTCGGTCAGAATCGTCACAAAGATGCCAATGGTTTTTAATTTGTTGTCTGACAGCCCATCCGTTCTGACAAAGAGTCTTTGATCTGGAATGCTACCGTTACGTGGGGCGGCACGGTGGAGGAGCTGCTGCCTTGCAGTGCCAGAGACCCGGGCATGAACCTGACCACGAGTGCCTGTCTGTACGGAGTTTGCACGTTCTCCCTGTGACCTGCGTGGGTTTTCTCCGGGTCCACGGGTTCCCTCCCACATTTCAAAGACGTCGAGGTTTGCAGGTTAATTGGCTTCGGTAAAATTGTAAATTGTCCCTAGTGGTGTAGGATCGTGTTAGTGTGCGGGATGATCGCTGGTCGGCGTGGACTCGGTGGGTCGCAGGGTCTGTTTCCGCGCGCTGTATCTATGAACTAAACTAAAGAAGGTCGATGGGAATCTTGAACTCATTGTTGATGGAGAAGGAAATATGATCATATTCAATAAATACCTGGATGAAGAACTCCCAAAAGACCATACCCACAAAAAATAGGAAGTAAGATATGAACAGATAGTTCTTTTTTCAATTGGAATGAACAATGAAGGATTAAACAGCCTACTTTAATGCTATAAATTATCCTAATTAAATTATTACACGCAGGCGGTGAATTTCAGGGGAAAACATGCAAAAATCTTAGCTCAGTCTTTGGAACTATCTCCAAACACTAAAGGGCCTGTCCCACATTCACAAACTAATTCACAACCTTTTTTATTCGTGGACATTTTTCATCAGGCTCGAAAAACGCCCCGACCTACTTGATGCCACGAGTACCTACGACTAGCATCACGACCTCCTACGACCTATCTACGACCTCCTACGACCTCGTGACGACCATGCTGCGAGTATGAGCCAAGGGCAAACTCGGCACAGGTCGTGAATTAGGTCGTGAAAGTGGGACACGCCCATAACTCTTCGAGGTGCACTCCAGAATATTGGCACTTTCCTGGAATTCGTTTTCTAAACCATAACAAGGTCTCAGAAGTTTTCTCTTGGGTTCTGCTGCTTTAAAAATAATTTGAGGTACTATTTGGAGATATTTTCCTTTATTGTATTGCAACAGGAAGTATAACCTGTCAGACAGTGGAGACACATAAAATTTAGAAGCTTCTAACTTAAAATGATTCCTCTCACCTGAGGGATAACGTAGTTCAGTGGTTAAGGTATGATAATATAATGACCAAGTAACATAGAAACATAGAAAATAGGTGCAGGATTAGTCCATTCGGCCCTTTGAGCTAGCACCACAATTCAATATGATCATGGCTGATCATCCTAAATCAGTACCCTGTTCTTGCTTTCTCCCCATATTCATTGATTCCGTTAGACCTTAGAGCTACAACTAACTCTCCCTCGAATATATCCAGTGAATTGGCCTCCACTGCCTTCTGCGGCAGCGAATTCCGCAGATTCACAACTGAAAAAGTGTTTCCTCATCTAAATCCTAAATGGCCTACCCCTTATTCTTAAACTGTGGCCCCAGGTTCTGGACTCCCCCAACATCGGGAACATTTTTCCTGCATTTTACACGTTTCTATAATATCCCCTCTCATTCTTGTAAATTCCAGTGAATACTAGCCCAGTCGACCCATTCCGGTAATAATAGTATAACTGTGGAGGACATGGACAGCATCATCAGGCCAGGTCAACCCCTGCAACACCGACCCAGTGCCGCAGCCAGGACAACAAGCCTTTAAGGCCCGGATAAAACTCCTGTGCTATTGAGAACTTTTTTTTTTTTTTTAATATTTTTATTAGAAGCACGTATACAAATAATAGTAAGCGACAATTTAATTACAGATTTCTTACATAGATTCAGTGGGGTTTTTAAAGAATAAAGATAAAGGGAGAAAAAGATGAAATAAATAATAGAGAGAAGAAACAAAAAGGAGACACAAAAGGACAGTTTTGGTCTCCTTTTTTTTTTTGTTTTTTGTTTTGTTTATTTTATTAGAAGTTAATACAGCACAAAACAGTACAGTGGAACCTAATTTTAGGTGCCAACTATGTAATACCGTAATCCATTCTATGTACAACCTCTAGTTTTATGTTATAAGAAGGAAGTAAGCAGGACAAGAAAAAGAAAACAATAGAAAGGGGAAAAAGTGGAAAAATAGATGGTAGAGAGTAGAAAAACGTGAAGTGTGTATATAAAAAATAAAAAAAGGAAGAGAGAAAGTGGAGAGTAGAAATAGAAGAGAAGGCCCCTTAAAAGAGAATTTTTCAAATCTGTATTCGGAGATGTAGATCTATCCGCGTCATGAACTGAAATCAGCAATCCTTACGGTACCGCTGCATCACATGATTCCAAAAAGTCGATGAAAGGAGACCAACTCCTTAAGAATTGGTCATATTTATCTATTAGTCGGAGTCTCATTTCTTCAAGGCGTGCTATGTCCATCATATTCCTAATCCACATTTTAACAGTTGGTGTGGTTGTATTTTTCCAAAATTTAAGTATCAATTTCTTTCCAATTATTAACCCATAATTAAAAAAAACATTTTGATCTTTATTTAAATTGGTATCTTCTCCTATTATTCCAAATATAATCCATTCCGTTTTGGGTTCTATTCTTGACTTGAAAAGCTTTGTAAATATATCAAATATATCACTCCAAAATTTATTCAACTTTGTACATCCTACAAATGAATGTGTTATATTAGCGTTTTGAAACAAACATTTATCGCATCTGGGAGAGACGTTTGGATAAAATTTATTCAACCTCGTTTTTGAATAATATAGTCTATGTAATAATTTGAATTGAATTAAATTATGTCTTGCATTAATAGAACAGTTATGTGTATTCATCAAATACTTTTCCCATCTATCCTTCGAGATCTTTATCATTAGCTCATGTTCCCAATCTTCCCTTAATGCTTCTGTTGAGGGTGATTCTCTATCTAATATATTATTATAAAAGTATGATATTAATTTTTGTGAATCAGCCTTAATATTCATTGCTTCTTCTAAAGGATCTAAAAATATAGTTTGAAATCTATGTGTATATTTCTTCATAAAGTCACATACCTGTATATTTTTAAAATATTGATTATCCTTCAATTTAAATTTTAATTTTAATTGTTGAAATGATAACAGTTTGCCCACTTCATACATATCCCCTACTTTCCTAATCCCCAGTCTATCCCATTGTTGATATGTGTTGTCGATGAGAGAAGGTTTGAATGCGGGGTTGTTCAATAGTGGGGTTAGTACTGATAAATTATTTAATTTCAAGGATACTTTTATTTGTTTCCAAATTCTTATTATATTGTGAATAATTGGGTTCTTCTTATATATTATACTATTCAATTTTATCGGTGAGAGCAGGATCGTTCCTATATCGTGCGGATAGCACTCCTCTTTCTCCATTCTTATCCACTCCAACTGCTGAGTGGAACTATCCAGCCAGTACATTATGTTCTTAATATGCACTGCCCAGTAGTAATACATAAAGTTAGGTAATGATAAACCCCCAACTTCTTTAGATTTGCACAAATGCTTTTGTTGAATTCTATGTGTTCTGTAGTCCCATATAAAATTAGTGATAGTGGAATCTAATTTTTTGAAAAAATATTTTGGAATATATATTGGGATCGCTTGAAACAAATATATTAATTGTGGTAAGAAAGTCATTTTTATAGCGTTAATTCTACCTATCAATGAGAGCGGAAACGTTTTCCAAAATTTAATCGTATCATTCTGTTTATGTAATAGTGGTATAAAATTGGCACTAAATAATGATTTGTGTCTTCTCGTAATTTGAATACCCAGGTACTTGAATTTTTCTGTTGCAATTTTGAAGGGGAATTTTAGTAAGTGTCTCGAATCCTGTGGTTTTAAAGACATAATTTCGCTTTTATTCCAGTTTTGGTCTCCTAATCTGATTAAAGACATTCTTGCCATAGAGGGAGTACAGAGAAGGTTCACCAGACTGATTCCTGGGATGTCAGGACTTGCATATGAAGAAAGACTGGATAGACTCGGCTTGTACTCGCTAGAATTTAGAAGATTGAGGGGGGATCTTATAGAAACTTACAAAATTCTTAAGGGGTTGGACAGGCTTGATGCAGGAAGATTGTTCCCGATGTTGGGGAAGTCCAGAACAAGGGGTCACAGTTTAAGGATAAGGAGGAAATCTTTTAGGACCGAGATGAGGAAAACCTTTTTCACACAGAGAGTGGTGAATCTCTGGAATTCTCTGCTGTAGAAGGTAGTTGAGGCCAGTTCATTGGCTATATTTAAGAGGGAGTTAGATGTGGCCCTTGTGGCTAAAGGGATCAGGGGGTATGGAGAGAAGGCAGGAACGGGATACTGAGTTGGATGATCAGCCATGATCATATTGAGTATAACAATTCATCCAATCCCAAACTCAGGTTTCAACCATGATCTTGTGTTAAACCAATTCACTTTTTCAAAAATGCAATAAATGGAGACCATATTTGAACAAAAAATTCAGGTTTGTCAATTAAGACAAATCTTATTTTTTCCAAATCCAAGGTATCAGTCATTTCCGTAATCCCCATTTTAATTGTGGGGGCTGCTGGAGAACTTTGAAACTTGAAGGGCACAAGTTGGAGCCAGAAATGTGGTGTACTGCCTTGGTGAAGTCTACTATTACACTACAATCAGAGAGTTATAGAATCATACAGTGTGGACACAGCCCCATCAGCCTAACTTGCCCACACCCGTCAACATGACCCATCTACACTAGACCCACCTGCCCGCGATTGGCCCATATCCCTCTAAACCTGTCCTATCCACGTACTGTCTAAATGTTTCCTAAACGTTGCGATCCTCCCTGCCTCAACTTCCTCCTCCAGCAGCTCGTTCCATACAACCACCACCCTTTGTGTGAAATAGTTTCACTTTTGTGAAATCATTCTTTGTGTGAAAATCTTTGCACTTTTGTTCTTATCTATGATTGTGCTTACCTGTGATATGATTTTACCGGTTTGTATGCAAAACAAAGAATTTCTCTGTACCTAAGCACATGTGACCATAAAGTATAATGTAATCGAACCATTGAATGGCAGATTGAATCCTAGTATCAGAAATTAGGATTTTTAATTCAAATCATGAAATCATCCAAATCAATGGGGCAGCGCGGTGGCTCAGTGGTAGAGTTGCTGCCTTACAGCGTATACAACGCCAGAGTCCCGGGTTCGATCCTGGCTACGGGTGCTGTCTGTACGGAGTTTGTACGTTCTCCCCGTGACCTGCGTGGGTTTTCTTCGAGAACTTTGGTTTCCTCCCACACTCCAACAACGTACACATTTGTAAGTTAACTGGCTTGGTGTAAATGGTAAACTGTCCCCTCTCTGTGTGAAAAATGTTTTCCTCATCTCAGTCCTAAAAGATTTCCCCCTTATCCTTAAACTGTGACCCCTTGTTCTGGACTTCCCCAACATCGGGAACAATCTTCCTGCATCAAGCCTGTCCAACCCCTTGGCAGTGGCCCGGAGCGGAGACTGCGGGACCCGGAGTTGGGGCAGTGGCCCAGAGCGGAGACTGCGGGACCCGGAGCTGGGGCAGTGGCCCGGAGCGTAGACTGCGGGACCCGGAGCTGGGGCGGCAGCCTGGAGCTGGGGCGGCGGCCTGGAGCTGATGCTGTGGCGAGCCGTCTCGGAGCGGAGACGGCGTTACGGCTTTCGGCGGCGGCGGCGGCGACATCACCACGGAGGTCCGCTGGACTGGAGAGCGGCATCTCCAGCCTGGATCGATCACCTCAGCGCAGAGGGAGAACAAGGAGGGAAGAGATGGAGACTAAGACTTTGCCTCCATCACAGTGAGGATGTGCTTGGTGAACTCACTGTGGTGGATGTTTAATTTGTGTTTATTGTATGTTTTGTTTTTATTGGTTCTGTGTATGACTGCAGGCAACATCATTTCGTTCAGACCGAAAGGTCTGAATGACAATAAAGGAATCTAATTCTAAGTGTGGGATAGTGTAAATGTGCGGAGATCGCTGGATGGCGCGGACTCGGTGGGCCGAAGGGCCTGTTTCTGCACTGTATCTCTAAACTAAACTAAACTAAACTAAACTAAATCAAAAGTAAAATGCTGTATTCAGTAATAGTGATAATGAAATTACTATTGGGTTGTCAAGAGATTCTAGAGTGAAGTGTTTTATTGTGATATGTACCCACATGGAGCAATGAGATTCTTACTTGTGGTAGCAGCACAACAGATTCATAAATAATGGATAATATAATAAACAAACATGAAAAAAGAAGTTTAATAAATAAAATCCCCAATATAATGCAAAAATTAAATAAAGTCCAAACTCCTAATTGCAACCAAAACAGTCTGTAGTTAACCATATAACCATATAACAATTACAGCACGGAAACAGGCCATCTCGGCCCTACAAGTCCGTGCTGAACAATTATTTTCCCTTAGTCCCACCTGTCTGCACTCATACCATAACCCTCCATTCCCTTCTCATCCATATGCCAATCCAATTTATTTTTAAAGATGTTTACAAAGGAACTGCAGATGCTGGAAAGTCTGAAGAAGGGTTTAGGCCCGAAATGTCGCCTATTTCCTTCGCTCCATAGATGCTGCCTCACCCGCTGAGTTTCTCCAGCATTTTTGTCTACCTTGTAGCTCAGAGATGTTGGAATTCATAGTGTTCTATAGTCTGATGATTGTTGGGAAGAAGCTGCTCCTGAACCTGGACGTTACAGTTTTCAGGCTCTTGAACCTTCTTCCCGATGGCAGGAGTGAAATGAGACCATGGCCAGGGTGATGTGGGCCCCTGATGGTGCTGGCTGCCTCGTGAAGAGACCATGCCTTCTATGGATCCGCTCTTCGATGGTGGGGGGAATCAGTGCCGCTCCAGGCTGCGATGCAACCAGTCTATATGCTCTCTGCCGACACCTGGAGAGGTTCATGAGAGTATTCCTCGACATACAGAATCTCCTCAATCTTCTATGGAGGGAGTTGATGGGCTTTCTTGACGATTGCATCAATGTACTGGGTCCAGGCCAGATCTTCAGAGATATCCACGCCCAGGAACTTGAAGATGATGACTTTCTCCACCACTGGCGCATCGATGAAGAGAGATTTGTGGATCGCTTCGAAAGTCAACGATCAGCTGAATGGTTTTACTGACGTTGAGGGCAAGGATGTTGTTCTGAGCGATCTCCCTCCTCTCTCTCTGATTCATCATTATCCATTATTCATCCAACAACTCTCATCAATCTCACTAGAATCCCAGGTAATTAGATGGAGGATGTCACCCTTATCCAGTACAGAGTGGCACAGTAATGAGAGTTGCTGCCTCACAGTGTCAGGGACTCAGGTTCGATCCTGACCTCGGGTGCCGTCTACGTGGAATTTGCACGTTCTATCTTCTGTACAGAACTTGCTACCTCCTCTACATTCCTTTTCACTAAAGTTTGACCTCCGATGGTTCCAATGTTTGTTATCCTTCCAATGATTCATGTAAACTTGGGTGTGAGTGTGGGCAAGCTATTTGGCTGAGGAAGGACAGCACAGTGTGAGCCTGGCTGAATATATACACACATATTTTCTTGCGGAGTCACTGGGATAATGTTCCCCTCCATGGTTTTGTGGGGCAGTGGCTGACATCACCGTGCTCCACCTCTAACCATGTATCTGTCACATCTCCTGGCAGTGATGGGCAGCACGGTGGCGCAGCAGTAGAGTTGCTGCCTTATAGCCCCAGGGTCCTGGGTTCGATCCTGACCATGGGTGCTAGCAGTGGAAACAAAAGCGGTCTAACAAAAAATTATCGTGAACGGGTGATCGGTTGCCAGCACAGACACGATGGGCCAAAGGGCCTGTTTCTTTGCTGCATCATTCATATTCAATCTATACGTTACTCCAAACCCACCGATGTAGTTCAATCTCAGTGAAATAGTGAGGGTGAATCAGGAAAGGACACAAAATGCCGGAGTAACTCAGCAGGTCAGGCAACATCTCTTGAAAACATGGATGGTAGACATTTTGGGTTGGGACCTTTCTTCATACATCAATATTAAGAAGGTTCCTGACCAGAAACGTCACCTATCCATGTTCTCCAGAGATGCTGTCCTGAGCCTTCTACTTTCGTGTGGCGTGCTCAGCCTAAAGTTGTTGGACAACTTTTCTATTTGATCTTCCATTTGTGCACGTCGAGTTGATTGCATTAGTCGAAACAAGAAATGTGAAGGTTACAATCTTCCACCCCTGCCTGAGCCGTTAAGGCAGCACTTTGTGTCTTTTTTTTTTGCAAACCAGCAGCTGCAGTTCCTTGTTTCTAAGGGTGAAGCAGGAATGGGATGATAACCAGCGGTCTTGATAGATTTGTCCACTTACAATGAATAAATATATGAAATAAGGTGCAGGAAACACAAAATCTCGGAGCCCGCATTTTAAAACACGTCTTTCGGTCAAAGGATAATCCTGACAAAATACCCCACTGTTAATAAGATTCTGACGTTACTGTTACTATGTGCCGGCTCTATTCTCTCAACTAGGGGTGGAAGTGGAATAAGAGAGAAACAAGTCATCAAAATATGATTCAAAGCACTGAGAGATGCAATTTTCTTTTTTTTTAACACCACATTGAATATTCACTGCAGTTGGACCCAGCTCCCATTGACACTCGGGAGAGAACTGAGTTGGGCGCATAGTATGAATTAACACTTCTTTCCTCCTTGCAGTTGAATAGTAGCCTGAAAATGAAAGGCCCTTTCAATTCAGATCCTGGCCTTACAATGTCCCACACAATGGGAAGGTTAATGATATGGAAATAGCTTTCAACAGAGCTGCTTTGACTGCTGCACAGCCACGATTACTAAAACCCAAGTCGCTGAGAAAGTTGAGGACGTGAACTGGAGTGGAATAGACTTTAGATTAAAACACATGCTTGGTGACACATATTCAAATCAATTTTGGGCAGGCACATATGTCACGTAACATAACCCTTGCGGGTTTAAAGAGCTGGGATCCTATAAGTAAAATTCACGAGGGTCCAATTCTTGCTGCAGAGCTTCAGCTGCTGAAATGGATCAGAGCAGAACTGAATGTAGACCCAAGGGCTGGAGATGCTGGAATATTGAGCAACAGGCAATGGGCTGGAGTAACTCAGCGTGACAAGCAGCATCTCTGGAGAGAAGGAATGGGTGACATTTCAGGTGGAGCCCCTCCTTCACCCGAAATGTCATCCATTCCTCTCCGGAGATTCTGCCTGTCCCGCTGAGTTGCTCCAGCATTTTGTGTCTATCTTTTTTGTAAACTAGCATCTGCAGTTCCTTCCTAAGCATCTATGGAGGGAATGGACAGATGACATTTTGGGTTGGAACTCTTTCTTCCAAAAGGAACTCAATTCCTTTATCCAGTTTGTTATGGAGAGCCTATCTTAGTTTCCGCACAGCCTTGAATTCTTTCCAAAGCCCTCTGGCGTCTGATCCCACCTTCCGCCCAATACATTTGTCCTGCTCTCCGCCAGCTGTGTTTTAATTCATCAGCGGTCTCGTACAACCGTTGCACCTGTGCTTGCTGCCTCATGTTGCCTCTTGCTCTGACAATGACTCCTGGAGGCTGCATCGAATCGTCCGATCAGCTGAGAAGGTTATTGGCTGCAACCTTCCCTCCATTGATGAACTGTATACTGCAAGGGCCAGGAAGCGAGCGGGCAAGATCACCTCTGACCCCTCTCACCCTGGCCGCAAACTCTTTGAATCACTTCCCTCTGGAAGGCGACTCCGGACTGTCAAAGCTGCCACAGCCAGACGTAAAAAAAGTTTTTAACCACGAGTAGTTGCTCTACTCAACAACCAAAAATCTGTAGCCTCCCTTTGATCTGGTATTTTGTTGGTTCACATGCTTGATCAATGGTGTTTTATCATTAATGTTTTATTATTATTAATGTTTAGTGTTTTCTGAGTCATTCGTAACTGTCACTGTATGTCATGTTGTTACTTGTGGGCGGAGCACCAAGGCAAATTCCTTGTATGTGAATACTTGGCCAATAAACTTACTGACTTACTTACATCAAACTCACTGCATTCATGACCCTTGCTGCCCACCCACAGCCAACTTCTACAACACCTCTGGGTGGAAGGAATGGGTGACCTTGCGGATCAAGACCCTTCTTTAGACTCTGAGGAAGGGTCTGGACCCGAAACGTCGCCCATTCCTTCTCTACAGAGATGCTGCCTGTCCCGCTGAGTTACTCCAGAATTATGTGTCTATCTTTGGTGTAAACCAGCATCAGCCGTTCCTACCTGCACCAATGGGCAGAGGCTGCTGTAGATGAAGGGAAGCTTGGTGTGGGGGTGGCTGCTGTCACGTGCCACGGCGGGCCGTAGATAGGAATTTTATTTTAGAGATACAGCTCGGAAACAGGCCCTTTGGCCCATCAATTGCACACCGACCAGCGTTCCCCACACATTAACACTACCCTACCCGCACCAAGGGACAATTCACACCAAGTCAATTAACCTAGAAACCTGTACATCCTTGGGGTGTGGGAGGAAACCGAAGATCTCGGAGAAAACCCAGCAGGTCCCGGGGAGAACGTACAAACTCCGTACAGACAGCACCCACAGTCGGGGTCGAGCCTTGGTCACTGGCGCTGTAAGGCAGTACCTCTACCGCTGCGCCACCGTGCCGCTGTTCGGATGGTTGGTGAATGTTTGTGACTCTGTTGGCGTCAGAAACGTGGTGACACGCGTGTACGGACAAGGTAAGGTCCGCTGTATGATTTTACCGGGTTGTACGTAAAACAAAGCCTTTCACTGCACCTAGGTACATGCGTCAGCAAAGTATCATTGAAGCATTGAATCAAGTTTGCGACATCCTAACCCCATGCGTTGGCACAGTGAGCTGTTTGGGAGTCTAAGTTATTGCACTCTTCCAATGTTTGCTGCAACATATTCCACATTCCTCTTGTGGCTCATCATCTCTCCACTTTAAATGCGTTACCGGCTAACTAAAATTAGCACAATGGAATGTTGCCGAGCGTATTATGGTTTTGCATATGAACTATCCTTGATGCAATATGTTGCAAAACATACTTGGCTAATAAAGTACGTATGAGTATGAGTATTGTTATTGTTATGGGAGCGCTCAGGTATTAATTATTCTATTGCCACATGATGGTGCGAAATGAATACGTCAGAACTTTGATCTTTGAGGTGAGGTGCGTTAGGTTAAAATAAACTTCACCAGATATTATCAAATAGCCTAGAGAGAGAAAATCAATTAAGGAATGTCGAGAGAGAGGTAGATAGGTCTCTTAAAAATAGCGGAGTCAGGGGGTATGGGGAGAAGGCAGGAACGGGGTACTGATTGGGGATGATCAGCCATGATCACATTGAATGGCGGTGCTTGCTCGAAGGGCCGAACGGCCTACTCCTGCACCTATTGTCTATTGTCTATTGAATGGTGCCAGTCCTGCTGAGTTACTCCAGCATTGGCCCCAGAGCAGAAGCGTCCATGTCGAGGGGCTGGGAACTGGAAGTATCCCCAGCTAATTCTGCTCCCACCATCATCTACTGCAACAAGTGATGGCTTCCACTGATTGTTGCCGGACAGACGATGGCAGCGAGGCCAACATCTGTAACATGGAAGATGGACACGAAAAGAAGAAGGAGGCTCCAGCATTTTGTGTCTATCTTCGGGGTAAACCAGCATCTGCAGTTCTTTCCTACAAACTAAACGCTTTCCATGGTTTGGTGAAGTTCTGCATTGAGAGTGAAGTAGCTGAGGGCCTTAATATAGTGCACTGACCTGTGCACAGGCGGTACTGGCTCGAAGGGCGGAATGGCGTCCTCCTGCACCTATTTTCTATTGTCTATGACCTCTAGGCTGACGTTCCAGCTAAACGCTGAGGGACTTCAGCACTGTCAATAGTAAGTGGTCAATGTGGCACCACCTGTTTACAATTTACTTTTGAGATACATCGCGGAAACGGGCCCTTTAGCCCACCGAGTCCACGCCGACCAGCGATCATCCCGTACACTAGCACTCTGCTACACACTAGGGACAATTTACAATTTTTACCAAAGCCAATTAACCTACAAACCTGCACGTCTTTGGAGTGAGGGAGGAAACCGGAGCACCCGGAGAAAACCCACACAGTCACAGGGAGAACCATATTCAAATTCCACACAGAGAGCACCCGTAGTCAGGATCGAACCCGGGTCTCTGGCGCTGTGAGGCAGCAACTCTACCGCTGTGCCACCGTGCCGCCCCTGACATTTCCCAGACAGACGTACAGCAACCCACAGCACCATTTAAAAGAGGAGCAGGCAAACTATGTGTAGGAAGGAACTGCAGATGCTGGTTTGAACCGAAGCTTGACACAAAATGCTGCAGTTACTCAGTGGGCCAGGCAGCATCTCTGGATAGAAGGAATGGGTGACTTAAATCTGAAGAAGGGTCTCAACCCGAATCGTCACCCATTTCTTCTATCAAGAGATGCTGCCTGTCCCACTGAGTTACTCCAGCATTTTGTGTCTATTATTGGTGTCCTGGCCAATAATTTCTTTGTATAACACAAAATGCTGGAGAAACTCAGTAGGTCAGGTAGCATCTCCAGTGGACAAGGATAGGTGATGTTTCAGGTTGGGAACATACTTCAGACATGACACAATGAAATGCAAATGCTGGAATCTTGCAGAGAACTCAAAGTGCTGGAGTGACTCATCGGATCAGGCAGCATGTTCAACTCTGACGAAGGGTCCAAACTCAAGATGTTGCCTATCCATGTCCTCCAGAGATGCTGCCTGACCCACTGAGCTACTCCAGCTCTTTGTGTTATATGCAAGTTTCCAGCATCAGCTGTTTAAGTTTAGTTTAGTTTAGAGATGCAGACAGACTTCAACCCACCGAGTCCGTGCCTACCGAGAATCCGCGCACACTAGTACTATTCTACACACACTAGGGACAACTTACAATTTTACCAAAGCCAATTAACCTGCAAACCTGTAAAGGGCCTGTCCCACTTTCCTGAGTTATTCACGAATTCTTTTCCCCTTGATTCAAACTCGCAGAATGTTCGTAGCGAGTCCGTAGGAGTCCGTGGATATATCGTAGCGGCTCGTTATGCCGGCCGTAGGTACTCGGGGCTATTTTTTAACTCGTGGACATTTTTCATCAGGCTGGAAAAAAACGTCCTGACTTACCTGATGCCGCGAGTACCTACGGTTGGCATAACGAGCCGCTACGATATATCCACGGACTCCCACGGCCTCCAACGGACTCGTTACGAACAACTCGGGAGAACTTGTAAATAACTCGGGAAAGTGGGACAGGCCCTTAAAGTTTTTGGAGTGTGGGAAGAAACCTGGGCACCCAGAGAAAACCCACGCAGTCACAGGGAGAAAGTACCCAGCATTTTCCCTCAATCAACATCACAGAAACAGATTATTTTGTACTGTAATTACTTTATGTAGGAGTCGGGTGTTTATTAGTCACCATGTTTCCTGCGCACATTTTAAAAGCATTTAGGCAGTAAAGTGTTTTGGATTATCCTGAGGTCCTGTCAAATGCAAATCAATTCTGTTCTGCAGCACATTCTGTTCGCAAGTAAACCTGATCTACAGGCTTCAGCTTTCCAGAATTTCAATTAAGAAAAGGCTAGATTGAACAGTCAACAAACCTGTGCCTCAGGGGTCATTGGGTAATATCGATTATTAAAAGTTACTTATTTCTTTGTTTTAAAAATGAAAATAATTTTGAACAGAAGCAAGAGGCGACACGAGGCGACAGGGTGGCGCAGTGGCGCAGCGGGTGGAGCTGCTCCCTCACCGCACCAGAGACCCGGGTTCGATCCTGACCTCGGCTGCTGCCTGTGTGGAGTTTGCACGTTCTCCCTGTAGATTGGACTTTACTACAATACAATACGACAGAATTTTATTTCTCCCAGGAGGTTGAATTGGTCTGCCAACTGTCATAAAAAACACACCAAGATTCATGAAACATGAAATTAAAATGATGAGCGGGATGTTCAGGATTGGGGATGTGTAAAGATTGGGGGGGGAGAGGGGAGTCAGTCTCAGTCTACCCCACGACAGAAGGGGGAGGAGTTGTACAGTTTGATAGCCACTGGGAAGAAGGATCCCCTGTGGCGTCCTGTGCTGCATCTTGATGGAACCAGTCTGTTGCTGAAGGTGCTCCTCAGGTTGACCAGTGTGTGTCATGGAGGGGGTGAGCTGTATTGTCCAGGATGCTCCACAGTTTGAGGAGCATCCTCCCCTCCAAGACCAACCTCCCGTGAATCCAACTCCAACTCCGCCCCCATGATGAGTTTGTTAATCCTGACCGCGCGTTACTGCCTATGCCACCACGCACCATGCGCGCATAATACGCGCCTAATGCCCGCATCGCGTGCGCGTCACGCTGCCCGCTGTCGTGCGCCGTGACACGGAAATGATGTCGCGCAAATGACACCCAAGTGGGACAGGCCCTTCCCTCATTAGTCTTGTCTGTGTGGAGCTGCAGGTGATTCAGCCCACACCACTCAACAAGGTCATTGACTACACCTCTGTATTCAGCTTCCCTCCCTTCACTGATGCAGCCCACAATTGCAGAGTCATCCAGAAATCTCTGCAGTAGTCAGGAGTCCGAGTTGTATCTGAAGTCTGGGGTGTAGATGGTGAACAGGAAGGGAGAGAGGACTGTCCCCTGAGGGGCCCCTGCATGATAAAACTTTTTTTTTATTTTTTTTTTATTATTTTATTTATTAGAAGTAGTGTACATTACAATAATATAAGCCATAAATAACATAATTATTAAAGAAAATACATTTCCTGTACCACTTCATATTTTAGACTTTAAAAAGGAGAAAAGTAGAGAAAGTGAGATAGGAAAGTGAGTGTGTGAAAGAGTGATCAAAAAAAGACCCTTAGACACAAAAAATTCGAAAGAAAAGTTAAGAAGTAAGCCGTAGTAAGAGAAAAAAGAGAAAAAGAAAACTGAAGATATATTAAAAGTTTTTAAAAAATAACAGGGATATACCAACTTCGTATTTTTCCTCCCCCGATAAATAACCGAGGATAAAACTAAACAGGGGACATAGTTGCAGAATAAGGGGGGCTCAATAAACTTCTTCACCCAAGGGTGGTTAATTTATGGAATTTGCCCCAGGGAAAGTGAAGCAGAAACTTTAAATATATTTAAGACAAAAATAGATAAAGGGGATAAGGGGTCTACTAAAGGGATATGGACCTAGGTATGGTTAGTATAGTAAGACCTGAGTGATCTCCTGGAAAAGTAAACTAAAACTTTTCACTGTCCCTCAATAAACTAAACTGAACTAAACTGCGTAGATTTCCTCCTGGTGTTTGCTCCCATATTCCAACGACGTGTGGCTCTGTAGGTTAATGGGCCTCTGTAAATCGCCCCTAGTGTGTAGGGAGTAGATATGAAAGTGGGATAACATAGAATTAGTGTGATCTGCATTTCTTTTCTACGCATAAAATCGGTGTGAACAGGTGATTGATGGTCGATGTGGACTATCTGGGCCAAAGGGTTAATTCAGCGAGTAAATGGAATAGGAGCATGATGATAGAAAGGGTCTCGACCTCAGGTGGTGGCACGACTCATTGTTGCAGCCGCCCCTACAGCCTGTCTGTCTTTTTTTAATTTTTTTTCTAGTCTAGTTAAATGTATTTTTTAATAGTGTTTTTGACTGTGTATATGGGGGGGGGTGGCGGGGGGGAACTTTGTAAAAATCCCTTCCCTGTACGGGAGACCCGACCTTTTTTCCTGTCGGGTCTCCGTTGTCGTTGGGGCCTAGCACCAGGGAGCGGCCTCCAGCCTGAACGACCTTGAGGCTCTAGTCACGGAGCCTGCGGAGTTGTGGACTACTTACCATCGTGGGGCTGGCCGGCATCGGAGCGTGGGGAGCGGTGGTGACTCGCTGCTGCGGCCGGACCACGTAGCTCGGACGCTCCAGCTGCAGCTACAGGTCCGGTGGACTGGGACATCGGGAGCTCATGGGTGGAGAGACCGCTTTCCGGAGCTCCCGTAACGCAACTTCTCCAGCCCGTGTTGGAACGACCCGGAGCGGGGCCGTACATCGCCCGGAGCGGCTTCATGGCCGTGGGACATTCCAGCGCCCGCCGGGGGCTCCAACTTCGTGACATTTAGACCAGGAGCTGGGCCGTACATCGCCCCACACGGCCTAAAAATGGCTGTGAGACTTGTCATCGCCCGCCTGGGGCTTCGACATCGGGAGAGAAAAGACTTTGCCTTCCATCACAGTGGGTTCACTGTGATGGATGTTTGTGTGAATTAAATTGTGTGTATGTCTGTAGGACATTGTCTTTGTTTGTATGGCTGTGGAAACGGAGTTTCGTTTGAGCCTCACTGAGGTTCAAATGACATGTAATAAATATTGATATTGATATTTTTATCATCATGTTCCTATTCCTACTCCTTTTCTCCAGAGATGCTGTCTGACCCGCTGAGTTATGCCCCTGTCCCACTTAGGAAACCTGAACGGAAACCTCTGGAGACTTTGCGCCCCACCCAAGGTTTCCGTGCGGTTCCCGGAGGTTGCAGGTGGTTGCCGGAGGTGGGTGGTTGCCGGAGGTTGCAGGTAGTGGAAGCAGGTAGGGAGACTGACAAAAACCTCTGGGAACCGCACGGAAACCTTGGGTGGGGCGCAAAGTCTCCAGAGGTTTCCGTTCAGGTTTCCTAAGTGGGACAGGGGCAGCATTATACTCCAGCGTTTTTGTGTCTGTCTTCAATAGAAGGAGGGACGCATTACTGAAGGGCCCTGACACCCTCCAGCTCCGTGACAACAGCTCTGAGCTGGCTGGGCGGTTGCTGCCCGACGTGTCTAAACACAAGAGCCAATTCATTCGCAGCTGTGACCCACAAAAGGTGGAGGATGAAAAACCAAGGGACCTGTTTCTGATTGAGGGTGGAATGTTGGCCGGGGGACTGGGACACATTCTGTGAACGGTGCCATGAGAATATTCATGTCCTGGTATGACCCAGTTTACTGTAAGTTCCATTTACATCAGCCATGTGTGATCCGCACTGATCACATCACTTTCCTGATTGGGTAGGTTAAAATTATCCCCAAAGTTCACTGCCTCCTGGAACAGGAGAATGTTAGAACAGTGGGCAGGGAGTAGGGAGCAGGGATGTGGGGAAAGCAAGCGGAGGGGGGGAGGAGAGAGGGAAAGAGAGAGAGCACGAGAGAGAGAGATGGGGAGGGAGGCAGAGGGGTTCGAGAAGGGAAAGATAGGGGGAAGAAAGGAGGGAGGTGGAGAGTGAGGGGGGAAGGTAAGGAAAAAGGGGAGGGGGAGTGGGACAAGACAAGAGAGTGGGGGGGGCGGAGAAGGGATGCAGATGGGGGAGTTGGGCATGGAGAGTGGGACTGGGGAGAGTGGAAGAGCGAAGGAATGGGTGGATGGAGGGAGAGAGAGGGAGAGAAGGAGAGAGAGAGAGAGAGAGAGAAAGAGAGAGAGAGAGAGAGAGAGAGAGAGAGAGAGAGGAGAGAGAGAGAGAGGGAGGGAGAGAGAGAGAGAGAGAGAGAGAGAGAGAGCGAGAGGGAGAGAGAGAGAGAGAGAGAGAGAGAGAGAGAGAGAGAGAAAATAGGGCAAAAGATGAATAATTTGTACATTATTCTGTGGCAAGAATGTGACAAAGGGATGCTTATTTACAAAGGTTGCGGGCTATTGTTTCAAGTGAACCTATCTGCCTCTGAGACAAACACATTTCTCCTCAACTGCAAATAAGGAGCTCGAACAGCTTGATGTATGTTGTTCCACTGATGCTGCACTTTGGTTCCTTGCCTTTAAACCAAAAGGCAACGTCCAGATTTTTGTAGAGTCTGGGCACCCTTCAACACCAAGATTCATGGACCACGTTCAGATGTGAATCTCGGCAGCAAGGGAACACAAAGCGATAGAAGGACAGTAGTACATGAATAAGGTCAGGTTTGCTTCATTCCCCTCAGGCAGTGATGGGACATGCTATCCTGCCAGGGTTACACCTCTGCCAGTAACAACACAAAGAAGGGCGGAACGGTGGTGCAGCAGTAGGGTTGCTGCCTTACAGCGCCAGAGACCCGGGTTCGATCCAGTCTACGGGCGCTGTTTGTACAGAGTTTGTACGTTCTCCCCGTCTCCGGGTGCTCCAGTTTTCTCCCACACTCTGAAGACTAATTGTAGGCTAATTGGCTTCGGTAAAATTGTAAATTGTCCTAGTATGTAGGATAATGCTAGTGTACGGGGTGTCCCTGTTCGGCATGGAATCAGTGAGCCGAAGGGCCTATTTCCGTGCTGTATCTCTAAAGTAAAGTCTAAAGTCCATCCATTACTTTACTGTAACATCTGCATGCATTATAGCCATTGTCCTTTCTCAACCAAACATGAATTGTCTCTTAATGTGTAGGAAGGAACTGCAGATGCTGGTTTACACTGAAGATAGACACAAAAGTAACTCAGCGGGTCAGGCAGCATCTTTTTAGAGTTTAGAGTTCAGGGATACTGCTCGGAAACAGGCCCTTCGGCCCACCGGGTCCGTGCCGACCAGCGATCCCCGCATATTAACACTATCCTTCACCCTCTAGGGACAATCTCTGGAGCAAGTAATAATAATAATACATTTATTTGTATAGTTTAGTGGTCTGATAAGCGACTCCTGGAGTTTTCAACAATACTTTATTCGAAAGTTCAAGTTGCAGCAGACAGGTTTAACAGACACGTCTGGCCACATCGGTGGTCAGCGCTGAACTAACGCGCGCAGGGGGAAAACCGCGCAAAAACAACAACCCCTCCCGAATCACATGACCGCGGCTTCCGAACGCCGGGTTCGATAGCTGCGTGCGCTAACAGGCACCACTACAATAGCACATTTATAAACAACTCACGTTGATCAAAGTGCTTCACATCAGTGCTACATACATTGGTAGACAGACCTAACGATACAAATATAAACTGTTTACAGAGCCCCCTCAGAGGGGCTCAAAAACGCTTGGGAGTGGAAATAGGTTTTGACTCGTGACTTAAAGGAGTCGATGGAGGGGGCAGTTCTGATGAAGTTCCACAGTCTAGGTGCTGCAGCCACAAAAGCGCGGTCACCCCTGAGCTTAAACCGAGACCGCGGGATAGTCAGTAGCCCCAAGTCAGCCGACCTGGAGGTAGAATGGTGGGTTAGAAGATTTTTGATATAGGAATTGGTGATGCTTCGGGTCGAGACCCGTCCTCAGACACAGACATGTTTCTCTCTCGCTCCATCCACGTCTGCATTTGCTGACATTCCCCGATAGACCATCTGCACCAATGCCTAACGTTTGGTAAAGTGTTAAATGAACCTTAGTTACTGGCAACTTGCCCAAAGCCAGCTCTGCCCTGGTACGGAGAAGGTGACAGCCAGCCAGAGATTCCCCAAGCTGGTTTCTCATCCGCCAGTGTGGAAGCATATGGAAGACAGGAGTGAAAATGAAGCTGGTGTGAACCGCCCCTCCACTCCCCCTCCGTTCCCCCTCCACTATCCAGTCGAAAATAACACCACAAAAGAAAAGACAGGTTGGGCAAATCACTAGATCGGTGACAATCATGCTATTACCTTCTTCACAGTGGCAGCTGGCAACGATGACTTTGACTCTGCAGAGAGTAGTGCGTTCGGCCGAACGCACTATGGGAACTTCACTCGCCCCCCTGCAGGAACTATACAACAGGAGGTGCAACTCCAGAGCAAATAAAATCATGGGAGACCCCTTCCACCCCTGCAACGGACTGTTCCAGCTGCTACGGTCAGGCAAACGCCTTCGTTGCCATGCGGTGAGAACGGAGAGGTTGAGAAGGAGTTTCTTCCCAGAGGCAATTGGGACTGTAAACGCCTATCTCACCAGGGACTAACTCTACAGAACGTTTTTCCTTCCATTATTTATTATGTAAAAGAATATGTGTGTTATGATTGTGTTTATAATTTGTTTGGTTGTTTTGTTGTTTGTCTTTTGCACAAAAGTCCGCGAGCATTGCCACTGTCATTTCACTGCACATCTCGTATGTGTATGTGACAAATAAACTTGACTTGACTTGACTTGACTTTGTTATAGAGAAACCTTTCCCCACATGTGAGACCCACCCGACACAGTCAGTTTTGAATAAGACTGGGCGACACAACAGTGGAGTTGCTGCTTTACAGCGCCAGTGACCCCGGGTTCGATCCTGACTACGGATCCTGTCTGTACGGAGGTTGTACGTTCTCTCCGTGACCACGTGAGATTTCTCCAGGTGTTCCAGTTTCCCCCTCACACTCCAACAGGTACAGGTTTGTAGGCTAATTGGCTTTAGTAAATTATAAATTGTCCCTAGTGTACAGGGTAATGCTGGTATATTGGGATCCCTGTTCGGCACGGACTAGGTGGGCCGAAGGGCCTCTTTCCACGCTGTATCTCTAAAGTCTAAAGACTGTATGACTGGAAAATATTTTTCACAAAGCCACTGGGAACAAATCAGAAATACTAAATACTGATATGACCTTTAGTAGAAGGTAGACAAAAATGCTGGAGAAACTCAGCGGGTGAGGCAGCATCTATGGAGTGAAGGAATCGGGTCGAGACCCTTCTTCCGAAACAACCTGAAAATCACCTATTCCTTCGCTCCATGGAAGGGTCTCGACCCGAAACGTCACCTATTCCTTCGCTCCATAGATGCTGCCTCACCCGCTGAGTTTCTCCAGCATTTTTGTCCACCTTCGATTTTTCCAGCATCCGCAGTTCCTTCTTAAACATTTTGACCCTTAATAGATGTCAATGCAATGAAGACCAAGTGCTATTAGATAATAAATCATGTACATAACAGCGTTTATATACATTTCTCGGACTGAAGAAAACTGTCATACAGGTTCTGGACAGAGCAAAGATGAATTCAGGGCAGTCACACTCTCTATCTCCTGTACTTTAGAACACTTCAAGTACTCATCCAGGTCACTTTGAAATGATGTGATAACTGTGTGACATTATCTCTGTGGCTTTCGTGAAGCACATCAGTGCAAAGGGCCATAGATCCCAGTGATCCTCTCCTCAAGGGTCACTGATGAAGACCAATAAACCTATTGTCTTTCCCACACACCCCACTTCCCAAAAGGGTGCCTCGTTTTGGTTTTAATTCTGATACAGAATCAATAGACAATAGGTGCAGGAGGAGGCCATTCAGCCCTTCGAGCCAGCACCCCCATTCAATGTGATCATGGCTGATCATCCCCAATCAGTACCCCGTTCCTGCCTTCTCCCCATATCCCCTGACTCCGCTATTTTTAAGAGCCCTATCCAGCTCCCTCTTGAAAGCATCCAGATAACCGGCCTCCACCGCCCTCTGAGGCAGAGAATTCCACAGACTCACCACTCTCTGTGAGAAAAAGTGTTTCCTCGTCTCCGTTCTAAATGGCTTACTCCTTATTCTTAAACTGTGGCCCCTGGTTCTGGACTCCCCCAACATCGGGAACATGTTTCCTGCCTCTAGCGTGTCCAAGCCCTTAACAATTATTATATGAATCAGAGGTCCGCTGTCAGACAGATCAAAAGAATGGAAAATAAAAGATAAATGACTTACTTTGCACAGATAGAAAGATTGCTTGAAAGGCTGATAGGGAAAAATTCATTGGCAATTTTCGGAATGGAATCTGGTATGAACATAGAACATAGAACAGTACAGAAGATAGACACAAAAAGCTGGAGTAACTCAGCGGGACAGGCAGCATCTCTGGAGAAGGAATGGGTGACGTTTCAGGTCGAGACATCCGAGAAGCCACCCATTCCTTCTCTCCAGAGACGCTGCCTGTCCCGCTGAGTTACTCCAGCTTTTTGTGTCAATCTTCGGCTTACAACAGCACCTGCAGTTCCTTCCTACATAGAGCACCACAACACTGGAATGACTCAATGTTTGTGTGGAACATGATCTCATCTGCCAGTACATGATCCATATCCCTCTATTCCTTGCACCTCCATGTGCCTATCTCTTGAATGCCAGTATGGTGTCTGCCTCCACCACCACCCCTGGGCAATGCGTTCCAGCCTCCCGCCATTCTCAATGGGCCGAATGGCCTACTCCTGCACCTATTGTCTATTGTCCATTGTCTAAACACTTGCACCGCATATCTCCATTAAACTTTCACCCTCTCACCTTATAGTTATGCCCTCTAGTTTTGGACTTCCACCTTCGGAAAAAAAGGTTCTGACTGTCCACCCTATCTATGCCTCAGCGTGAAAACAGGCCCTTCGGCCCACTGAGTCCGCGCCGCCCAGCGATCCCCACACATGAACACTATGCAACACACTAGGGACAATTTACACTTATACCAAGCCAATGAGTCTACAAACCTGTATGTCTTTGGAGTGTGGGAGGAAGCCGGAGCCCTGGAGAAAACCCAGGCGGTCACAGGGAGAGCGTGCAAACTCCGTAGAGACAGCACCCATAGAGAGGATCGAACCTGGGTCTCTGGTGCTGTAGGGCAGCAACTCTGCAGCTGCACCACCCTGCCGCCCCCTTTGTACCCTGGCAGGATTTGAGCAAGTGTCCACAATTAAACGGTGGTACTTTCAGGGAATGGCCCAGTCCGACACAATGGTATTGCATAATCCTATATACTCACTGCATTTAATAGAATTGCTACCCGGATCCACATCCACCCAGTGCCTCAGAGTAGGCTGCCCCCTGCCAATGAGCCTGGCCCTCCACAGGTTTACGCAACCTTTGTTCCAGTCGGGCGGCAGCAGTCTCTTGTTACTGATGGCAGTATTCACCAACCCAGGTTCCCTGCATCTGCCCCTGGGACAGATTGCGTAACAAAGGTCTCCAGAGAGGAAAGAGAGTTGTCACCTGCCCGCCTGCCCTGTCCTTCGTTCAATGTCCTTTCTTGCAGTGGTCCAGGTTATTGTGGTCAAACACAGATCAAAACTAGCATTTTGTGCCTATCTAAAAGGAGTCTTGCTCTGTTGCTGGGCTTGTCGTGGAGGTGTTTGACGTTGGGGTTTGTCAATGTGAAAACAGTACATTCCATCCCTGATCCCTCCTGTCCTAAGGCTTCACAATGGTGCAGCGGGTATAGCCATAGTCCCACAGCGCCAGGGACCCCGGTTCGATCCTGACCTCGGGTGCGGAGTTTCCACCTTTTCGCTGGGACCATGTAGGCTTCCTTCAGTTACTCCGGTTTCCTTCCATCGGTTAACTGACCACTGTAAACCTAGAGTGCGTGTGAGGAACGGGGTACTGATTGTAGATGATCAGCCATGATCACAGTGAATGGCGGTGCTGGCTTAAAGGGCCGAATGGCCTACTCCTGCACCTACTGTGGATATGCAGTATAATGTGGATAAATGTGAGGTTATCCATTGGTGGCAAAAACGGGAAAGCAGATTATTATCTAAATGGTGGCCGATTGGGAAAGGGGGAGATACAGCGAGACCTGGGTGTCATGGTACAAAGGTGTCATTGAAGGTAGGCATGCAGGTGCAGCAGGCAGTAAAGAAAGCAAATGGTATGTTGGCTTTCATAGCAAGAGGATTTGAGTATAGGAGCAGGGAGGTTCTACTGCAGTTGTACAGGGTCTTGGTGAGACCACACCTGGAGTATTGCGTGCAGTTTTGGTCTCCAAATCTGAGGAAGGACATTATTGCCATAGAGGGAGTGCAGAGAAGGTTCACCAGACTGATTCCTGGGATGTCAGGACTGTCTTATGAAGAAAGACTGGATAGACTTGGTTTGTACTCTCTAGAATTTAGGAGATTGAGAGGGGATCTTATAGAAACTTACAAAATTCTTAGGGGGTTGGACAGGCTAGATGCGGGAAGATTGTTCCCGATGTTGGGGAAGTCCAGGACAAGGGGTCACAGCTTAAGGATAAGGGGGAGATCCTTTAGAACCGAGATGAGGAGAACTTTTTTCACACAGAGAGTGGTGAATCTCTGGAACTCTCTGCCACAGAGGGTAGTTGAGGCCAGTTCATTGGCTATATTTAAGAGGGAGTTGGATGTGGCCCTTGTGGCCAAGGGGATCAGAGGGTATGGAGAGAAGGCAGATACGGGATACTGAGTTGGATGATCAGCCATGATCATATTGAATGGCGGTGCAGGCTCGAAGGGGCGAATGGCCTACTCCTGCACCTAATTTCTATGTTTCTATGTTTCTACTGTCTATTGCCTATTGTCTATCGAGTAGTAGAGTCTAAGGGGAGTTGGTGACAATGTGGAGAGATAAACTTAGATTAGATTAATGTAAATGGCAGGTTGAATGGTCAGCATAGACCCGGTGGGTCGAAGGGCCTGTTCCTGTGCTGTATCTCTATGACTAATGACTCTGGTGTGATAAAAAAAAACAAAGACACAGTGTGCTGGACACATTGAGTCAGGCAGCATCACTGGAGAATATCTCATTATTAAGGGCAGCGCAGTGGTGCAGCTGGTAGCAGAGACAGCAGCAGAGACCCATTCTCTGTCCTCACAGTTTCTGTCCTCAGGCACTGTCTGTGTGGTGTTTGCATGCTCTCCCTGTGACTACATGGGTTTCCTCTGTGTGCTCCAGCTTCCTCCTACATCATAGACGTGTGGGCTTGTATTTAAATTATTCTTAGTAGATGCAAAAGTGAGATAACATAGAATTCAGGTGAATGGGTGATCGATAACCGGTGGAACTGTTTCCATACTGGATCTACCAATTCAATTCAAAAACCATGGGGTGACAAAGACTCCATTTCAGGCAACATAAGCCATCTCTGGTCTGGTATGAGTTCATGTTATGGGGAAGAAAGCAGATAGATGATCTTTCACCAGAACGATTTATTTTAATGTTCATATTCATGTCATAGGAGCACAATTAGGCCATTCAGCCCATCAAGTCTTCCCTGCCATTCCATCATGGCTGATCTATCTTCCCCTCTCAACCCCATTCTCCTGCCATCTCCCCATAACCTCTGACACCAGTACTGCTCAAGAATCTATCAATCTCCACTTTAAAAATACCCAATGACTTGACCTCCTCCACGGTCGTTTAGTTTAGTTTTGTTTAGAGAGACAGCGCAGAAACAGGCCCTTTGGCCCCTGAGTCTGCGCTGGCCAGCGATCACCGTGTACACTAACACTACCCTACACAGTTTACAATTATAATAAGTCAATTAACAGCAGCATCTTAAGTGTGGCGGCATCTTACACACATGTGCACCAGCATCTTACACGCATGTGCACCAGCATCTTACACGCATTACACGCATGTGCAGCAGCATCTTACACGCATGTGCACCAGCATCTTACACGCATGTGCACCAGCATCTTATACGCATGTGCAGCAGCATCTTACACGCATGTGCAGCAGCATCTTACACGCATGTGCAGCAGTATCTTACATGCATGTGCACCAGCATCTTACATGCATGTGCCCCAGCATCTTACACGCATGTGCACCAGCATCTTACATGCATGCTCACTTGCATCCTACCAGCCAGGAACATCAGGGACACACGTGCGTGCGGTAGATTGGGTACGTGGGACTTGCGTGGGACTCGGCCGGGGCGGAGTTTGTAAGGCTGCCGCCATTTTATGTTAGTCATCATCATTATCATCGTTGAAAACATCAAAGGGGAACGGTGCGTGTGTTCGACTGATCGCAACTTCTACTGAAGTGTGGATGGCTGTTGGCTCGTCCGCCCTTTGACAGGTCTTGTTTATGGTCCTGCTGGGGGTCCACAGCCCCCTCCTCACCTGGCAAACCAGGTGGGGGAGACGGTTTAGTCGCCGACTATCGACCATGGAGCGGGTAGTGCGGGATTACATGGTACCTATGGTGGGGGGGGAACTCCCACCCCCCCAACCTTACCTGTTTATGTTAGTGAGGGTGATGTACCTTGTTTTAAGTTAACGAGTCAATTACTGTTTAATTACTTACACCATTGATGTTATTGTTCCGTGCATTACTTGTCAGGATTGATAGCATTACTTAGCGGAGAGCACCTCGCATGTTGCTGGCAGGTGTGAATGTTTGGGACCAGGCCAATGTTGATCTTTGGCCCTTGATGAATCTGCCTCTCTCTGATTTCCGATCCAATTTTGGGATAAGATATAAGATGCTGCTTGGAGACATAACTAAGCCAGTGTCTATTGCAGAACATCGCACGGGTTCCTAATTTAGTTTAGGTTACAAATACAGCACGGAAAAATGGCCCTTCGGCCCACCGATTCCGCATCTACCAGCGATCCCTGCACACTAACACTATCCCACACTAGGGACAACTTTTGCATTTATACCAAGTTAATTAACCTACAAAACCAGTACGCCTTTGGAGAGTGGAAGGAAACTGGTTCTCAGAGAAAACCGAAGGAAGTCACGGGGAGAACGTATAGACTCCATGCAAAGTATTCGCAGCTGTAAGGCAGAAACTCTACCACTGCACCACTGTGGGACCTAATGGGAAGAACCATCATTCACAATGCCTCCCTTAGGAACACCTTGTTCTGGGGGGGAAGTTCCATTAACCCAGAGAGACAGGTGCATATTTAATAGTGAGAAACAGATGGAGAAGGCAGTGTCAGGGAAATGGGCTCTGCAATAACCTCTTGGGAATTGTGGTCATGAGTTGGCCTTCACTTCTGAGACCTGAAATCACAGCAAGCCCAGATGGATGAGAGAAAAGAGTCCGCAAGGGTTTTATATGAAATTGGTTCAAGCAAGCTCAGTCACGTTCCTCTAGCCACAGCGATTATTAACTGCTCCAAGTTCAGTTGTAATCAGCACTGAGGAGATCTTAATTGAAGATTAGCGATGGAGGCTGTGGAGGCCAAGTCAATGGATATATTTGAGGCAGAGATAGATAGATAGATTCTTGGTTAGAACGGGTGTCAGCAGTTACGGGGAGAAGACAGGATATCAAAGATAGATCAGCCATCATTGAATGGTGGAGTAAACAATGGGCCAAATGGCCTAAATCTGCTCCTATCACTTATGAACATATGAAGCGATGTAGAGGGAACTATTTGCCACATCTAGCTGTGCTCTTGGAGTATTTGGTTGGGCAAAACTTTCTCATGGAGTCATAGAGACATGCAGCGTGGATACTGGCTCTTCAGCCCAATTTGCCCATGCCAACCAACATGCATTGATATTGGCCCCACCTGCTAGTGTTTGCCCCACATCTCTCTAAACCCTCCAAACCCATCCTATCCATGTACCAGTCTAAACGTTGCTTAACCATTCTGATAGTACCTGCCTCAACTACCTCTTCCAGCAACTCGTTCCATAAACCCTCCACCCACAAAGTTGCCCCTCAGGTTCCTATCAAAGCGTTCTTCCCTCTCATACAAAAGGCCTGCATGGTGGCACAGCGGTAGAGTTGCTGACCCGGGTTCCATCCTGACTGCGGGTGCTGTCTGTACGGAGTTTGCATGTACTCCCCGTGACCTGCGTGGGGTTTCTCCAAGATCTTCTGTTTCCTCCCACACTCCAAAGACGTACAGGTATGTAGGTAAATTGGCTTGGTAAATGTAAAAATTGTCCCTAGTGGGTGTAGGATAGTGTTAATATGCGGGGATCGCTGGTCGGCACGGACTTTGTGGGCAGGAGACCCTGTTTCCACAATGTATCTCTAAACTAAACTAAACTAAACTAAATAAATTATTTAATTCAAGTCTTTGAGGAGTCTTTGAGCGTAAAGGCACTGTTACTTAATTCACTAATAATTCTCAGTAACTTGCAAGGGTGCATTATTTCATTGCAACGTGGAAGCCAGTCAAACTAGTCGTGTATACACAATTTGGGTATAGGTCAGTGTGTAGAAAGGAACTGCAGATGCTGGTTCGTACTGAAGATAGACACTAAGTGCTGGAGTAACTCACTGGGTCAGGCAGCATCTCTGGAGAAAATGGATGAGCGATGTTTTAGGTCGGAACCCTTCTTCAGACTATTGGTGAGTGATTTAGAGACACTAAAGGGTCACCAAGTACACTAGCTGCTGTCCACGTGAGGAATGATGCTGACTGAGCATTTGTTCTGTTCAGACCAGTTTAGTTTATTGTCACGTGTACCGAGGTACAGGGAAAAGCTTTTGTTGCGTGCTAACCAGTCAGCGGAAAGACAATACATTATTACAATTGAGCCATTCACACTGTACAGTTACATGATAAGGGAATAACATTTCGTGCAAGGTTAAGCCAGCAAAGGTCGATCAGGAGCAGTCCAAGGGTCCCTGATACGGTAGATAGTAGTTCAGGACTGCTCTCTAGTTGTTGGTAGGTTGGTTCAGTTGCCTGATAACAGCTGGGATGAATCTGTCCCTGAATCTGGAGGTGTGCGTTTTCACACTTTTGCCCGATGAGAGAGGGGAGAAGAGGGAGTGGGAGCAGTCACAGGTCACGTACAAACTCCGTCCAGACAGCACCCGTGGTCAGGATTGAACCTGGGTATCTGGCGCTGTAGGGCAGCAACTCTACTGCTGCGCCACCGCGCCACTCTGGAGAAAATGGATCAGTGAAAGAAGGGTCCCATTACGAAACATTACCTATCAATTTTCCCCAGAGATGCTGCCTGACCCGCTGACTTACTCTAGTGTTTTGTAACCATCTTTGGTATAAACCTGCATCTGCAGTTACTTTTTACTACGTTAAAGAAAGGACGTACGTACGGGTTAGGAAGGAGGATGTCTAAAATAAATTATGTTTTGGGTGAAAATTGGGAGGTGACGGAAACAAACATGAAGATTCCCTCACTTATGAAAGACCAAGACATCCAATGCAATGAGAGGAGCCAGCTATGTGATGAGTGAGTGTGGAAACAGCAACACTGGTTAATAACTAGCATTAGATAAAGATAAACACCAAACAGTGACCGATATTAGATACATCATCATCGGCAGTCACTTGAAACGAGTATGACTGTCCTCTCCTCTCCACAGGGTCGTCCACTTGTGGTTCTACAGGTGTCTGTAGAGGCCGATCCGTGATCCACTCACCTTGGTGCAACGTGTGCAGTGGAGACTGGCGGTGGCTGTTATACAACAGGAAGCAAATCAGATAGTGTTTAACACCAGATAATGAAGGGCCTGTCCCACTTGGACGTCATTTGCGCGTAATTTACGTGACATCATTTACGCGTGACGATACACGATGGTGTGTGGTGACGTAGGCAGTGACACGCAATCGCGCGCGCCGCCCAAAGATTTTGGAATGTTCAAAATCTTCGCGTGCCATCTGTGCAAATAACGCCCAAGTGGGACAGCCCCTTAACACCAAATAGCGCCCTAACCAGATGCCGTAGTTGCGTAACCGTAGTTACGCAAGGCTGCAACAATAATAGACAGCAATAGCAATAGTTAGTAAAAACATTTGTCAGTAACCAACGTTAATCAACAGTTAGCACAAATGTTGGTCAGTAATTAACGTTAGATAGTTTCTACACAGTTAGCTCCAACCCTTAATAAAAGTAACACTAGTGGACACTAACATCAGAAAGACAATGACAACACTATGCTGCAGAAATGCCAGAAATCAGCCTCTCGCAGTCACTAGCTGGACACAAAATGCTGGAGTAACTCAGCGGGTGAGGCAGCATCTCTAGAGAACATGAACAGAGGATGTTTTGGGTTAGGACCTTTCTCCCCATCCCAAACCTCAGATGTTCCTGCACTCTGTGGGGTTTTTTCGTAAGCTAGCATCTGCAGATCTTTGATTCGACACAGTCCATCCAGTGTAAGGTCCCTTCTAGTACTGGCTGCTGCTTAATAAAGGTTGTAGACACAAGGGATTGCAGATAAAATGTGGAGGCAGGAACATCAGACGCTGGTTTACACTGAAGCTAAACACAAAATACTGGAGTGACTCAACGGGTCTGGAGAGAAGGAATAGGTGACACACAGGCAGCTTTTGTGGAGAACATGGACAGGTGATGTTTGGGGTCGGAGCCCTTCTTCAGGGTGATTGTGGGCATGACACAAATGTCATGAAGTGTCTCCAGGCAGCGGCACTGGGTGGGAAACGCTGCTAGCTTCTGTCTCTCTCTGCCGCCTCTCGCCAGCACCCACCTCCCCCGACCACTGACCCTCCACAAGTCACCACCTTCTGCCGAGCGGATGAGCTCAAAAACGGCCACCCCCAGTGACAATCGGTGCTGATTGCATTGGGAGAATGAATTATCCGGCGCGAACCTTCTTCGCTCACAGAAGCTGGTGCCGGTGCCAGCGTTTTATGATGATCATTCTGCCCCCGGGTTCACTCCAGTGGTTCAGTTTCCCACCTCCCTCACACACAACACTGTCCACAAATCCTCCCCAATCTCCCCTCCACTCTCTCTCCCAACTATGCAGAGCTGAGAATGCATCGTTTGGTCCACATTGCCCCTTTGACCAAAGATCCTACAGCGCCTTTGACAGCAGCAGCAGCAGCAGCAGCAGCAAGTTGCAATGCAATGGTTCTCTTGTCCAGTGCGTTACTAGGGCTACGATTTCCCACGTCCCATCCTTCTCAGTTGATGAGACATTCCGTGGTGTTAGATCGCATTCCCAGTGTGTGTGTGTATGTGTGTGTGTGAGAGCGAGAGAGAGAGCCGTTCTCTCTCTCTCTATTACACCCACCCCCCGCTCTCTGCATTTTAACGAACCTCTTAACACGTGGATATTGTTGAAACTCTCGCTCTCACTCGCTCGCTCCCTCTCTCTCCATTTCACTGCCGTTTCCATGTCACAGGCAGTGTCTAAAAACAACCCCCTCCCAAAAGCATCTAATACCGGGACCCTGATGGACCCTATATTGGCCAGCTAAGGGACGCACTTGTGTGTAGAAGCCTTCTGATAGATACACAGCCAGGAAGAGGCGAGGAAAAAGAGCGGGGGGACCACAAGAAGAGATAATCTCATTAAGACAAGCTTCTTTTTTTTCTCAACCCAAGGGTCTGGGCCATACATTACCGTCCAGATCCTGTCAATATCCTACCCGGGCTACAGATTTACATGCCGCAGCCAAGGTAAGCAAGAGAGAAGCGCCGCATGTTCACTGCCACCTGAAGCCAAACGCGGCAGAATTAATGTCTACAAGCAATTGCAGTCGAGTGATTGCAACTGTATTTTGCAATTGCAATGGTAAAAACCGAAGCGTTTCTAATCGCTCGCAGACAAGATAGATTTCGATATCTTTGCGTGAATTTCGCTGGAACTGCCAATCACTTTCAGTGTGTGTGTGTGTGTGTGTATATAATTAGGTCCAGACTTTTCAGTCGTGATTTCTAGTTTAATCTTTTTCGCGTGCGTTAGTGGGGTTTTTTTTCTTGTGTGTGTGTGTGGCATTAAGTTTTTTTTTTCCCCCCTCCTTATTTTTATTTGTTTGCATTCTCTCCCCTCCCGCGGTGAAGTTGCATCTTGGCAGTGAAACTCCTCGAGTCGGTGCAAGAAAACGATTGCACCCTTAATACCTTTAGTTACAGTCACGGGAAGATGCAACTTGGTTTTGTTTTTAATGGTTTAACAAATAAGTAAACCCGGCGGTTATAGATGCAAAAACTGCAATTAGAGAAAAAAAATATCGTTGCATAATTTCGCCGACTTGGTTAAATCCTCATTGGATTTCAATCTATTAATACAATTACAAGCTGCAGCGAGACTTTTGAAAACATCACACGTACGAAACTTTGATCTCAATGTAAATTGGCGCAGATGATATTTGTAAATCGCCCGAAGGCTCTGCCTGCGATTATTATCTCCAGAATAGGATAATCAGGCTATTTAGTGTATGGTAGTAGAATGCATTTTTTGTGGTTTGCAGGCTGCATATTAAGGGGGTGGCGATGTTTTGATTACTGCCTGAATCTTATAATTGCTGCAGTGATCATATTAGGCTGGCTCTCCGGATAGACTCTCACCCCCCCTCTCTCTCCCCCCCACCCACCATTCCTTGTAGCAATGTAACCAGGATAGATTGACATATCGAGTGGGGAGGGAGAGTGTGGTCGAATCAGGCAGTGATTTACGCCGCTCTCGGAGACTAACAGCGACACCTTACGGGAGACGGGACAGAACGAGGGGAGATGGACACGGAGTAGCTGGAGTAAAGGGCCTGTCCCACTTTCGCGACCTTTACAGGCGACTGCCGGCACCCGTGATAGGTCGACGTGTTGACAATTCAGCGGCGACCAGAAAGACGCTACGGCCTTTTTGGAGACCTCTCACGACCATAGGGGACCTCTCACGACCGTATAGGCGACTCCTGGGGACCTTTTGCAGGTGACCTCTCACGACCATGGGTGAGGTTTCAGGTCGAGGCCCTTCTTCTGAGATGCTGCCTGTCCCGCTGAGTGACTCCAGCATTTTGTGTCCATCTTCGGTTTAAACCAGCATCTGCAGTTCCTTCCTGCACACAGCATCTGAGTAGGGAATGGGCAGATGATGTTTTGGGTCTGGACCCTTCTTCAGGCTCAGTTTAGTGAGTGAACCACTTGATCCCTCCAGCCATTGAGACCTAGTCATACAGCATGGAAAGAGGCCGCTCGGCCCAACTTGCCCATGCCAACCAAACTGCCCCTTCTATGCTAGTTCCACATGCCCACGTTTGACCCATACCCCTCTAAATTGCTTCTATCCATGTGTCAGACGATATGTCTTTCATTTGTTTAGATAGGAACTGCAGATGCCGATATATACTGAAGATAGATACAGAAAGTGCTGGAGTAACTCAGCGGGCCAGGCAGCATCTCTGGAGAAAAAGGATGGGTCCTGATTCAGGACCTGATCCGAAACATCACCCATCCTTTTCTGAATTGGAGTTACTCCAGCGCTTTGTGTCTATCTTCTTTTAATTGTTGTTATAGTGCTGGCCTTAAATGCCCCCTCTGGCAGCAGGTTCCATATACCCACCACCCTCTGTGTGAAGCAGGTTCCTATTCCATTTTCCCCTCTCACCTATCTCCTCTGGTTCTTGATTCCCATTCATCACAGCTGATCTTCTACCTCAGCACCATTTACCAGCTCTATCCCTCCCCACAATCACTACATTCCCTTCATATGCAGATACCTATTATACAATATACTGTATACTCTGTTGCTACTTTCTTTTGAGTGTTAGAACCTCTCCCAGAACCTCTTTCCATTGCCATTCCAATTGTCCTCTTCTTATTCCGAGATTATAGACAATAGGTGCAGGAGTAGGCCATTCGGCCCTTCGAGCCAGCACCGCCATTCAATGTGATCATGGCTGATCATCCCCAATCAGTACCCCGTTCCTGCCTTCTCCCCATATCCCCTGACTCCGCTATCTTTAAGAGCCCTATCTAGAGCTCTCTTATGACCTCTGGTTTGAGATTATTGGTCATGGGAAGTATCCTCACTCTCTCTGGCCAAGAAACAGGCCCTTCGGCCCACCGAGTCAATGCCAACCATATGTTCACACTAGTTCTGCCATACCAGGTTCACATTTGCTGCCGGCACACTAGGGGCAATTTGCAATGGCCCAATTAGCCCACAAACACGTGCATTTCCGGGACGTGGGTGTAAACCCACAGGGTCACTGGGATAAATGTGCAAACTCCACATGGACAGCGCCCGGGGCTAGGATCGAACCCTGGTCTCTAGTGCAGTGAGACTGTGGCTCTACCAGCTGTGCCACTGTACCCCCCCCCCCCCCCCTCGATGTTCCATGAGGTTTATTCTTGTCAGTCTAACCACGCTTCGCTTTGCCTAGGCAACAGCTGAGGATGAATTCTGTGCCGTTTTCTGACACGTGATAAAAAACTCGATCTAAATCCAAAAGATCATTTCAAGTTTTGCATATGTGCCTGGTATTCTCCCTCTGGGTGACTGAGGCATAATTAGGGAAATATATGTGTCACCTTGTTACCATTGCTGCAGACCGTTTAATCAAATATTCACCCATTAACCAAATGCATTGTGAATGAACAGAAGCAGCAATATTTAAACGGTGGACTTGAGGCAATTGAACAGTCTAGAACATTCAGGGACAAACTTGAGACCTTGTGATATTGCGTTCTTGCCTGCTTTTAGGTAAATGTATAAAGTTAAACTGCTGGTATGGAGCCTTACTATACAGCACGGAAACAGGCCCTTCAGCCCACCCTGTCCATGTTGGTCAAGTTGCCATACTGGGTTAGCACCATTTGCCTGTGTTTGGTGCATAAACCCTTCCAACCCTATATATATATATAGATATATATATATATATCCAAATCTCTTTTAAAAGTCCTAATAGCATCCGCTTCCTCTGGCAGCTCATTCCAGATACAGAATAGCCTGTGAGTGAAACAGTTACCCTTGTGATCCCTATTAAATATCTTCCCTCTCAAACACAGCCTTTGCCCTTTATTCTTAGAAGCCTCTATCCTACGATGAAAACTGTGAGCTTTACCTTGTGATCGTATAGACATCAATAAGGTCACCCCTCAGTCTCTGATGCTCCAAAGAAAGTAGGCCCAGCCTATCTAAACCCTCTCTCTAGCTCAACACACAAGGCCAGGTATCACCCTGTCAATCTCTGCTGCACACTTACCAATTTAACAGCATCCTTCATATAGCTGGGTGAACGGGATTATATACAAGGCTCATCAATGACTTGTCACCCATGCCTCAGCCAACAATGGACCATTGTGGGCTCCACCTTAATCATCATTGCTTTCTGCATATCTTTCATGCATTTATTCTATAATCACCGTCTATATCTCTCGTTTCCCTTTCCCCCCGGCTCTCAGTCCGAAGAAGGGTCAGCTATGTATTGTCAGCTATTCCTTTCTTCCAGAGATGCTGCTTGACTCGCTGAGTTCCTCCAGCTTTTTTTTTGTTGTCTATCTTTGGTTTAAACCTGCACCTGCGGTTCCTTCCCATATAACCATATAACCATATAACAATTACAGCACGGAAACAGGCCATCTCGACCCTTCTAGTCCGTGCCGAACACATAATCTCCCCAGTCCCATATACCTGCGCTCAGACCATAACCCTCCATTCCCTTCCCATCCATATAACTATCAAGTCCCACACGGTGACTTGTACAGCTGCATCGTAATGTGACAACTGTCATACTCGGTACTCTTTCCTACGGAGGCAAGCGTGCCAAATGCCTCATTACCACATAGTCCACCTGCCTCGCCCCTTTTCATGGAAACCATGCACCTGTTCTCCCTAGGTAGACAAAATTTCTGGAGAAACCCTTGGGTTTCAGCCCGAAACATTGCCTCTTTCCTTCACTCCATAGATGCTGCTGCACCCGCTGAGTTTCTCCAGCAATTTTGTCTACCTTCGATTCCCCAGCATCCGCAGTTCCTTCTTGAACACACCTGTTCTGTAACACTCTCCAGGACTCTACCATTTACTGTGTATGTCCTGCCATGGTTTGACATAACCGAAAGTGCAACACCTCACATTAGTCAGAGATAGACACAAAGTACTGGAGTATACTCAGCGAGTCAGGCAGCAGCTCTGGAGAAAAAGGATGGGTGACGTTTCGTGTGGGGACCCTTCTTCCCTTGTCAGAGTTACATTCCATTTGCCATTCCATGCTTGACATTGTTAAACAGGTTTTCTGAATGGGATGTAAAGCAAGAGAGAAATTGGATCATTAAAATGTAATCTGAAAATTATATGAATCATAATTGCTTATTATTTCATGATTGCACCGATATGCTTCCCCACACACACACAGTCACACAGCAAGTACATACACATGGAGAATATATGCTGCATCGGGTGTAATTTTGAAGTGAAGAGTAGAGACCTCCAGGTAAAGTTCCCCGGGGATAGCACTGCATTCCCTTAGTGTCGAACTAGTATTGACATTGTATTTATTTTTTATGTTTTCCAATTATCTTATTGAGGAGGTTGAAGTGGATGTAATGGATACCTGGATTTATTGAGAAAACAGTCTTTATATTGTTCAAAGCTTTTTTCAAACAGTTGTCGTGGATTTAAGATGATCACCATTAAACCCAGTATGGAGTACATAGGCAGCAGCTTTAGCCCAAGAACGGTTGTAATGTGGAATTTGCTACTCCTGCAGTGAGATTAAGGTTGCAATCTCCCACCCCATTGCATGGATGTAGTAACAGAACAGTGCACAGTGGCACAGTGGTAGAGTTGCTGCCTTATAATGCCAGTTCAATCCAGAATACGGGTGCTGTCTGTATGGAGTTTGTACGTTCTCCCCGTGATCACGTGGGTCTTATCCGGGTGCTCCGGTTTTCTCCCACATGCCAATGTCACGCATGTTTGTAGGTTAGTTGACCATTCTCTAAAACCCCCCTCTCCCCTCCTCTCCTCTCCCACGCTCTCCCCTCCCCCCCCACCCCACACCCCAACTTTTGTCACTTTGTCACCAGCATGAAGTCCTGATGAGAATACGCGCTTGGGACGAACATCTCCGCTCTTCGCATTATAATTATTGTTGAAGTGTTGTCAAGGCGATAGGATTTACTTTGGACTTGTCTTTCATTTTCTCCAGTTTTTGCTCTCATACTAAACTGAAGATAATTGGGAAAGGCGAGGATTTTTCATACAGCGCTTCTTTGACTAGAATTGTAGCTGCTGAAAGGGTGGTGGCGGAAAAAGATTGAATAGGGACTTTCAGAAAGGAGTGGGAAATGTAAATGAAAGGAAAGATCTACAGAGTTATAGCAAAAGAGCAGAGTAGAGGGGCTAATTGAACTCTTTCATGGAGCTGGCACAGGGTACAATGAGATGAATGGCTACTTCCTATCTTTTCGCTTCGATTGTATGAACATTGAGAGGGGCTGGTGGGGTATTGAATCCGTGACTGTGAAGAGCTGGCAAAAGTAACACAGATGGCTGCACAAGAGACCGCAGATGCTGGAGTCTTGAGCAAGAAACAAACTGCTGGAGGAACTCAGTCGGGGCAAACAAAATAAAATAAGAAGAATGACTGTGATAAACTCCATGCCTTTCACAAAGGTAAAAAAGAATGATTGGTGTTGTGAGAGTAAACACATTATATGTGTAGGAAGGAACTGCAGATGCTGGTTTGCACTGAAGATAGACACAAAATGCTGGAGTAACTCAGCGGGACGTGCAGCATCTCTGGAAAGAAGAAGGGTCTAAACTCATTCCTTCCATCCAGAGATGCTGCCTGTCCCGCTGAGTTACTCCAGCATTTTGTGTCTATCTAGTATGCATTATATGACGAGAGACCCTTCTACAGACTGAAATTTTATTCTCGAGTCTGAAGAAGGGTCCCGACTGTGGCAGATAATTCTCTGCCTCAGGGGGCGGTAGAGGCAGGTTCTCTGGATGCTTTCAAGGGAGAGCTAGATAGAGCTCTTAAAAATAGCGGAGTCAGGGGATATGGGGAGAGGGCAGGAATGGTAGGGGATGACCAACCATGATCACATTGAATGGCAGTGCTGGCTCGAAGGGCCGAATGGCCTACTTCTGCAACTATTGTCTATTGATCCAAAACGTCACCTACCCATATTCTCCAGAGATGCTGCCTGATGTGCTTGAGTTTGGTCTTTAATTTTTAGACCTTAGAGGTTCAGCACAGAAAGAGGCCCTTTGGCTGACCAAGTCCACACCGGCCAGCAATACACCAGCACAGTCCTACACACTAGGGATAACTTACAATTTTTTACCAAAGCCAATTAACCTACAAAGATGTATGTGGGAGGAAACCAGAGCACCTGGAGCAAACCCACTTGGTCACAGCGAGAACGTACTAATTCCGTACAGACAGCACCCATAGTCAGGATCGAACCCGGGTATCTGGCGCTGTAAAGCAGTAACTCTACCGCTGCACCACTATGCTGTCCAATCGTTACTCCAGCACTTTGAAACTTTTTTTTTTGTAAACCAGCATCTGCAATTCCTGCATCTGCCGTGCATTACGGTTTTGTTTTGTTCCTCTTTTTATAAAGTGTCCACTTGGTATCAAGGAGGGATGTAGGGGAGAGGTGAGGGAGAAAGGCGCGGGATTACTACCAGGGTAGAGAATGACGTTCTATTTGTTAACTTGTTCCCTAGCAAAAACGCTCCTTAAATATTAATGCTGTTGAAGAAACTCTCACCTGACCTGGGTGGCACGGTGGCGCAGCGGTAGAGTTGCTGCCTTACAGCGCCAGAGACCCGAGTTCGATCCTAACCACGGGTGCTGTCGGTGTGGAGTTTGCATGTTTTCCCTGTGACCGTGTGGGTTTTCTCTGGGTGCTGTTTGTATGTTGATTGGCTTGGTATAACTGTAAAATATCCCCTAGTTTGTGTAGGATTGTGTTAATGTGCGGGGATTACTAGTCGGTGTGGTCTCGATGGGCCAAAGGGCCTGTTTCCGCTCTGTATCTGTAAACTAAACTAAAACTATTGAGTTCCTCCAACAGTTGTTTTTCTTTGATCTAATATAAAAATATATGTTTCCAAGCAAAATGCATGGAAATGTGCAACATATACATGATTTGATGCCTCCATCTTTGTCACATCAGAAAACAAATGTAGCTGTTCTGTGGTTCAATGATAACAGGCACAATAACTGGATTTAAATTATGAAGTGACCATGGACAAAGAATAAAGTGGGTAATTTAAGCAGGTAACATCTGATCAGCATTTAATTTAAAGAATAACAGTCGCTGTTGGTTGATACCTCCAGTTTCCCTCTCCCCTGACTGTTCTGGTCCTGAGATCTATGAACTGACCCAGTCGACCCAATTCAACGTCCATTCCACTGTTACTTTCCCAGCATTATAATCGCGAAGCGTCCCCGACCCGACCCGACACTTGTCCTTGTTCTCCAGAGATGCTGTCTGACCCGCAGAGTTACACCAGCTCTTGTGTTCAAGAAGGAACTGCAGATGCTGGAAGACCGAGTCTAAAGAAGGGTTTCGGCCCGAAACGTCGCCTATTTCCTTCGCTCCATAGATGCTGCTGCACCCGCTGAGTTTCTCCAGCAATTTTTTGTACACCAGCTCTTTATGTCTTTTTCTTTAAGTGGTTAGGATTCAGTTTTGCCAATGATTGATTGAAAGATCCAGCATGGAAGCAGGCCCTTCGGCCCATCGAGTCCATGCCAACCCTTGATCACCCGTTCACACTAGTTCTTTGTTGTCCTGCTTTCTTACATGTTAGTACAATTTCACAGAGGGCCGATTAAACTACAAACCAGCATGCCTTTGGGATGTGGGTCGGAAACCAGACCACGTGCAAGAAACCCACGAGGTCATAGGAAGAACGTTGAAACTATTCTTGCTATTGAGGGAGGGCAGTGTAGGTTTACAAGGTTAATTCCCGGGATGGCGGGACTGTCATATGCTGAGAGAATGGAGCAGCTGGGCTTGTACACTCTGGAGTTTAGAAGGATGAGAGGTTATCTCATTGAAACATATAAGATTGTTAAGGGCTTGGACACGCTAGAGGCAGGAAACATGTTCCCGATGTTGGGGGAGTCCAGAACCAGGGGCCACAGTTTAAGAATAAGGAGTAAGCCATTTAGAACGGAGACGAGGAAACACTTTTTCTCACAGAGAGTTGTGAGTCTGTGGAATTCTCGGGCCTCAGAGGGTGGTGGAGGCAGGTTCTCTGGATACTTTCAAGAGGGAGCTGGATAGGGCTCTTAAAGATAGCGGAATCAGGGGATATGGGGAGAAGGCAGGAACGGGGTACTGATTGGGGATGATCAGCCATGATCACATTGAATGGCGGTGCTGGCTCGAAGGGCCACAATAGATAATAGACAATAGGTGCAGGAGTAGGCCATTCGGCCCTTCGAGCCGAATGGCCTACTCCTGCACCTATTGTCTATCAAATCTATAAAATGAAACTCCACACAAGCAGCACCCGAGGTCAGGATCGAACCCGGGTCTCTGGCGCTGTGAGATGGCAGCTCTACCAGCTGCTGCTGCCACAATGGACAGACTCAGGGGGCTGAAAGGCCTCCTCCATCCCTGCCTTCTCATGTGGAACATGGAAAGCACCTTACGGTGCATTATTTGTGTTGCCTTGAGCTCTCCTCCTCACCACGGTACATTCTTTAGTCTTTATATTTTCAGTCACTCCAATTGGCATTGAGAGTGTCTTCAATAGCGTTCGTGTTTCATGCAAGTTTTTGTTAGAGAACAGGTTTAAAAACAGAACATCAGTTCCAACAATGGTGTACCGTTTTGTCTTATACATCCCACCCGCTTCCCCCCCCCCCCCCCCCCCCCCCCGTTCTGCTGGATTCTTCCTTGTTAATAGATGGACGCTTTAACAAAAAGAGAAAGAAAAAATAATAACAAACAATAAAATAATGCATACTTGCTGACAACACCAATCATCCCCTCTGCCTTTGTGATCGGCACAGAGTTTATGTTAGAAGTTCTTTTCAATTTGTTCCTATTCAGGAAGCATTTATTTGCCTTTGTCTCGCTTCCCAGGCTAAAATAACTGAAAAAAATGAGCCTTTTGGATGCGAAGATAGACACAAAACGCCGGAGTAGCTCAGGGGGGTCAGGCAGCACCTCTGGAGAGAAGGAGCCCGTGACTTTTCGGGTCGAGACCCTTCTTCAGACAGAAAGTCACAGGAGAGGGAAACGAGAGATACAGATGATGATGTGGAGAGAGATATAGAACAAATGAGTGAAAGTTGTGCAAAAAATAAGTAATGATGATAATGGATGCAAAAAAGTTACAATGATAAACAATTATGCAAAAAAAAAAGTTTTTCTGACTCTCCTTGGTTTAAATCAACATCTGCAGTTCCTTCCTAAACCTTTCGGATGCTTCAGGTGGACTGCCCGATTTAATATGCAATATCCTGGCAGATATTTCCAGAGAGTCACTGAGTTTGAATAACCCACCATTCCTTTGATCTCCCCAGTCCCACCCACCCCGTCAGATCTCTGTGCTGCACCAGCTTTGTCCCCTCCAGCATCCCTGGATTCAACGACACCACCATTACCCTCAACATTCAACACTCTTCCCCTCCGGAATTCTATCCTTAAATCTCTCTGCATCTCCTTCTTTTTGTGTCTTTCCTTAAAATCGACCTCGTCTGAACTTATAGATACATACGACATTTACGCTGGTCCCACCTGCTTGCATTTGGCCCGTATCTATTTAGCCCACGACTATATTATCTATTTATGTGTCTTTTTTTAGTTTCGAGATACAGGTACTTTTGCCCCACCGGGTCAGCGTCGACCAGCGATCCACGCACATTAATACTATCCTGTACCAACTAGGGACAATTTTTACATTTACCAAGCCTATATACCTGTACAACTTTGCAGTGTGGGAGTAGATGGAAGCTGTGCATCTGTCCAAATCTGTGATGCCCCATTGCAAACAGCTTCCCTCTATCTATCCTGCCTAAGCAAGTCAAGATCTTGCATCAACTTTCTTAGCTGTTGTGTTGACTGCAAATGACTTGGAGTTTGACGAACGTTAGGGCAAAAACCATCATTTAGTGTGATCCATTGCCAAGCAGAGGTCCCAGTTTTGCAGATTGCCAAAGTACACAGAGAATGACAGGCTGATCATAATTCACATCTGCAGAGTTCAATCCCACCGTTCATTCCTCCAAGTGAAGGAATTGGTAAAGTGCCTTTAGTGGGACATTCTGGGAGGTCTAAGGAGCTGCCAGCTACGTGCTGTGATGTTACAACGAACTGCAGAATTTGCCCCTTGCAAACATAAAACACCACGGCACTGAATGTCTTTAGTTTAGTTTAAAGATACAGCATGAAAACAAGCCTTTTAGCCCACCGAGTCTGTGCCGGCCAGCGATCCCTGCGCACTAACACTATCCTACACAAACCTGGGACAATTTACAAACGTACACACTCCGTACAGATAGCACCCATAGCCAGGATCGAACTCGGGTCTCTGGCACTGTATGGCAGTAACTCTACCACTGTGCCAGTATGCCACCCTTTTCGCATTATAAAATCGTATTCACTTCAGAGATAATTAAATTGTTGTAATCGATGTTGGGACAAGACCCAAGAGTGTTTACTTGTCATGGAAAATTTTCACACCAACTAACAATTGATTGCAAGACACAGCATGGAACCAGGCCCTTCGGCCCACAGAGTCCAGGTTGACCATCAATCACCCATTCACACTAGTTCCAGGCTATCCCACTTTTCCAACCACTCCCGGCACATTCGGGGCGATTGACAGAGGACCAGTTAACCTACGACCCCGCACATCTTTGAGATGTGGGAGGAAACCGGAGCACCCAGAGTCTGCAGAGTTAGTGAGAACGTGCAAACTCCACACAGGCAGCGTCTGAGGTCAGGATCGGTCCCGCATGTCTGGCACTGTTGGACAGCAACTGCGCCGCCCCATCACGTCCATCAGGAAGGCAGGTTTCCTTCTTGAGAAGATATGGGCCAACTGTGAGGCAGCAGCTCTACCCGCTGCGCCACTGTGCCGCCTCTGTTGTGTCAATGCCGTACTAAACTGAATGTTAAATGCATACTAAGGAGGGGCAATGCATACAACCCCTAAGGCTGCAAATAATCACCCCCCCCCCCCCCTCCTCCTCTTCCAACCCCCCCCCCCCCCCCATCACCACACCTTCTCCTCGTTGCCAATGCACCGGGACAAATAGTTCTGGCATTTCCCAAAGAGCTGAGGCATGAAGAACTCTGACACCAGTATTGGCACAGTGCAAACGGATGCCTGGCATGGTGCCAGCACCGACTGTTTGATCTCTCCTTGATCTTGTGCCACCTTTATTTGTGCTCCACACCTTTACCAGTGTGATTATCAGATTGCAGGGCTGAAATGGTGTCAACACTGTAACTTCAGCTCAGCCTTGCAAGGCAGGCAAAGCTGCCCCAGAACACCTCTCCCTCCTTCCCCAAGCCCCGCTGCAAGACCCACACTCCTGCGTCACAGTCGACTTGTTCATCTAGTTTAGTTTAGTTTAGAGATACAGCGCAGAGGCAGGCCCACCAAGCCCGCATCCCATACACGAGCACCATCCAACACACACACTAGGGGCAATTTACAACTCTACCAGTTAGCGCTATAGGTGCATCAAATCCGGGACAAATAGACTCAGAAATAGTTGCTTTCCGAAAATTATAACTACTCTTAATTCAAATTCACACATGCACTGACTTCACAGCCCAACACCCGGACTTCCATCTGTATATATGTATATAGCGCCACAGAATTGTGCACCTATCCCCCCCCCCCCCCCCCCCCCCCCCTTCCCCCCCCCTCCCTTCTGTTTTTTTTCGTTTTTCTGTTTCTTGTTTTTTTTGTACTAAATTATATGTATGCACTGAGTACGAGCAGCTTTCAATTTCACTGTACATGTATAGTGACAATAAATGGCATATCTATATCTAGCCTACAAACCTGCACGTCTTTGGAGTGTGAGAGGAAACCATAACACCCGGGGAAAACCCTCGCGGTCACGGGGAGAACGTGCAAACTCCGTACAGACAGCACCCGTGGTCAGGATCGAACCCCGGGTTTCCAGCGCTGTAAGGCAGCACCTCTACCGCTGCGCCGCTCAATACCGTATCGATAGTGGAGACACAAGGAACTGCAGATGCTGAAATCTGGTGTAAATTCTGTCACCACAGCCAGTTAGTCAATGTGTAGGAAGGAACTGCAGATGCTGGTTTAAATCAAAGATAGACACAAAATGCTGGAGTAACTCAGAGGGACAGGCAGCATCTCTGGTGTTTCGGGCCGAGACTCTTCTTCAGCCATTCAATTAAATGTACGTCTGTACGTTCTCCTTGTGACGTGGGTTTTCTCCAGTTCCCTCCCACATTCCAAAGACGTGCAGGTTTATGGGCTAATTGGCTTCAGTAATGTATCTTACCAAAGCCAGTTAACAGACAAACCCTTACGTCTTCGCAGTGCGTGAGGAAACCGGGGCACCCGGAGAAAACCCACGCAGGTCACAGGGAGAACGTGCAAACTCCACACAGACAGCACCTGTTGTCAGGATGGAACCCGGGTCTCTGGCGCTGTAAGGCAGCAACTCCACCACTGTGCCAGCCCCTTGGGCCGACAAGTTGGAGAATTCTTGACTGGGTGAGAACCTTCAGAAAGAGAGGAGCAAAGAGTTGGGGACTTTGCAAATTATAAATCATATATTTTCATATTTAATCTTCCACTTGAGCAGCTAAATGCTTGCCAGAAAAATAAATAAACTTAGCTCTGTCCCGACGGAATGCCGCACCAATCCTTCGAAGAATTTTGTGGGAGAGCAACTCTTATGACTCAGGGAGTTGTCATGTCCTCTTTAAATATTCATGGCCACATTTCCAATTTTCTTTCATCTGGTTTTGAACCACATTAAATATATCCAGAGCACATATCAATAGGCGAGGGTACTGGAAAAAACCTTGAGGAAATGCTCGTGCTTTCTGCAACGCAGTGTGAAAATAAACCATACTGGGATGTTATATGTTTTCAAACAGATAAGGGATTGTGAGATTAGATTTTTACACAGAGAGTGGTGAATCTGTGGAATTCTCTGCCACAGAAGGTAGTTGAGGACAGTTCATTGGCTATATTTAAGAGGGAGTTAGATGTGGCCCTTGTGGCTAAAGGGATCAGGGGGTATGGAGAGAAGGCAGGTACAGGATACTGAGTTGGATGATCAGCCATAGAAACATAGAAAATAGGTGCAGAAGTAGGCCATTCGGCCCTTCGAGCCTGCACCGCCATTCAATATGATCATGGCTGATCATCCAACTCGGTATCCTGTGATCATATTGAATGAAGGTGCAGGCTCGAAGGGCCGAATGGCCTACACCTGCACCTATTTTCTATGTTTCTAGATGCTTCGAGGTTACTTCCCTTGAAATGAATCTAGAACTAAGGGATAGCCTTAACTAAAAAGGTTTTGGAGTGAAATAAGGGGGATGTTTTATACTGAGTAGAAAGGAACTGCAGATGCTGGTTTGCATTGAAGATAGACACAAAACTGGAGTAACTCAGCGAGTCAGGCAGCATCTCTGGAGAGAAGGAATGGGTGACATTTCAGGGGCGAGACGCTTCCGCAGACTCAGATTCAGATTCATGATGTTCTGTACTTACCATGGCGCAGCGGTAGAGTTGCAGTCTTGCGGCGCCAGAGACACGGGTTCGATTCTGTACGGAGTTTGTACGTTTCCCTGTGGGTTTCCTCCGGGTGCTCTGGTTTCTTCCCACATTCCAGAGACGTACAGGTTTGCAGGTTAATTGGCATCTGCAAATTGTTCCCAGTGTGTAGGATAGAACGAGTGTGTGGTTGCTCACCGGTCAACATGGACTCGGTGGGCCGAAGGGCTTGTTTCCTCGCTATATCTCTTAAGTAAACTAAACTAAACCTGGCTTCGATCCTGATCTCAGGTGCTGTCTGTGTGGAGTTTGTACGTTCTCCCTGGGACCATGGTGGTTTTCTCCAGGTGTTCCGGTTTCCTCCCACATCCCACAGATGTGCCAGTTAATTGGCTTATGAGAATTGTCCCCTCAGGTGTTGGGGATGGATAAGAAAGTGGCCAAGGGGTGGTCGATGGTTGCTACGGAGAAACAATAACTGTAGATGCCGCTTTATACCAAAGATAGACACAAAGTGCTGGAGTAACTCAGCGGGGTCAGGCAGCAATTCGAGAGAAAAGGGATGGGTAACGTTTTAGATCAGGATCTTTCCTTCAGACTGAAGAAGGGTCCCGACCCAAAACGTCACCTGCTCCTTCGCTCCGTAGATGCTGCCTCACCCGCTGAGTTACTCCAGCATTTTTGTCTACCATTGATATAACATAGTTAGTTAGTGTTTCTAGTGTTCAAAAGGCTGATGTTTGCTAGGAAGAAGCTGTTCCTGAACCTGGAGGTCACGGTTTTCAGGCTCCTGTACCTTCTTCCCGATGGCAGGACTGAAATGACAGTGTGACCAGGGTGGTGTGGGTCCTTGATGATGCTGGCTGCCTTTTTGTGGCATTGCCTCCTGTAGATCCCTTCGATGGTGGGGAGGTCAGTATCTGTGATGGACCAGCAAGTGTCCACCATTTTTTGTAATCTTCCTTCCTGGGCGTTCGAGTTGCTGAACCGTTTTATTTTAAATCAAAAATTGCTGGAAATTTGAATTAATAGCCCAAAACACTGTATCTATTCAGCAGCTCAGGCAGCTGTGATAGCAACCAGCAGTAACAGGCGAGGATAATCAGCCAGTGTCCCTATATTTGTGTAAGGAGGAACTGTGGTTACACCGAAGATAGACACAAAATGCAGGAGTAACTCAGCGGGTCAGACAGCATCTCTAGAGGAAAGGAATAGGTGGCGTTTCTGATCGAGACCCTTCACACCCATCAGACCAATGCCGCCTGACCCGCTGAGTTTCTCCTGCATTTAGTGCCTCTATCTTCCTCTGTTTTAGCGTCTACTGTAGATCTTGAGGTTCCGCTTTGGAATCGAGTCTTGGGAGTTACAAGGTGACTATTACCTATTCACTCCTGGCTGGAACTCTTCACACACACCGTTTGCTGAGAAGCACTGTGGACTATTATTTAAACAGGATTTTATGTTAAAATTGGGGGTGAATCATTGCAATTAAAGTCACGAGGACCAGCATTGCATGACACAAGTACTCTTTCCAAAATCAGGGAG
>NC_073409.1:17707161-17814661 GCF_028641065.1 Leucoraja erinaceus | reverse complement strand
ATGTATAAACACTGCTGTAATTTCGACATGGTGAAACCAAAATGTATAAAAATGGCCTTTATTAAAAACTGACAATGTGCACATTATCCACATGTGATTTTTTTTCTATTACAAATCTCAAATTGTGGAGAACAGATGCAAATAAATAAATGATGGGTCTTTGTCCCAGACATTATGGAGGGCACTGTAGATGATCAGCCCAGTTCAAATTGCCTATTCTCTCTGTGTCAAAGGGAAGTTAGTGGCTAATTTGCATGTTGTTATAGATATTTATTTTCAACAGTTAGTTTTATACTGTGCTCAGTGTACAGAGCAAGCTATTTTAAAGTCACAAGCCCCAGTCTCCGATTGAAACATGTTATGTATATATAAAGTCCGTGGTGATATATACCTTTTTAAATGTGCATCTTTTCATTGAAGCAAGATTGCAATTGTTCATTCAGTGAAAGCTGCTTTAGAATCGAATTTTTTGCTGTTTCAAAAGCAACTTCCATTCTTTTGTTTTTAAATGTGCAGTGAAATCGTACAATGTGTATGAAGGGACTGCAGAAGCTGGTTTACACTGAAGATAGACACCAAATGCTGCAGTAACTCAGCGGGACAGGCAGCATCTCTGGGTAGAAGGAATGGGTGACGTATCTGGTTGAGACCCTTGTTCAGACTGAGAGTCAGGGTGAGAGAGACACAGAGATAAGGAAGTGTAAGGTGTGAAAACAAGACATCAAAGGGGATGCGGCGCAGGACATGTCGCGTGGTGACGCCTGTATGGTCGTGAGTAATCGCTCAAAGAGTCGGACCTTTTTCTGGTCGCCGCTGGATTTTCAACATTTTTTAAATTTTCGGAGACCTGCTGCAGTCGCCAAAAAAATTGTGTATGTGGGACAGGCCCTTAATTGTTTCATTCTATTGCCCTTCCTGTGGGACAAAGACCAGTGTCCCATCTTTTACTCCTAATCCATGCCAATACAAGGAGATGATCTAAACTCCACACTTGGTGCCTCTGGGACGGTCATGTGAGCATAGTGGCGATCTACTCGGGGTAGTATTTTCCAAGATAGATTCAAATTGTTGGAGTAACTCAGTGGGTCTGGAGAAAAAGGGTGGCTGACGTTACCTGGACTCACTTTTAGTTTGATGATCGAGGTTACCAACCTGTAACATCACCCATTCTTTTATTGCAGAGATGCTGCCCGACCCGCTGAATTACTCCAGCACTTTGTGTTTATCTTTGGCATAAACCAGCATCTGCAGTTCCTTTCTACGCACAGTGTTAAGACTGACAGGATTTAGACTAAAACACAAAAATGCTGGAATAACTCAGCGGATCAGGCAGCATCTCTGGAAGACGTGGATAGGCAATGTTTCGGGTTGGGGACCTTCTTCAGATTCTGAAACATCGATTGTCCATGTCCTCCAGAGATGCTGCCTGACCCACTGAGTTATTTTTGTGTTTTAGTTCAAGATGCTCGTGATTCCAGCAACTGCAGTTCCACGTATCCAGAAGATCATAACACATCGAAGCAGAATTAGGCCATTCAGCCCATTCGAGTCTGCTCTTGTAGGATTTAGTGGAGAAAGGAACTGCAGATGCTAGTTTCTACCGAAGATAGACACAAAGTGCTGGAGTAACTCAGCGGGTCAGGCAGCATCTCTGGCGAATAAGGATGGGTGACGTTTCAGGTCGGGACCCCTCAGAAGTACTTTCAGTCTGAAGAAGGGCCCCAGCCCGAAATGCCACCCATCCGGTGTGTCTCCAGAGATGTTGCCTGACCCGTTGAGTTACTCCAGCACTTTGTGTCTATCCCCTAGGATTTAGGCTAGGTTGTATGGCCATTACAGACAAATAGCCACACTCACCATCCAAGCTCTACATTTGAACAAGATGCAAGAATGCACTTGTTCTCCAAGGAACAGGACTCTGTGAGAGGCAGTGGTTCGGGGAAGGGACAATAATTGGGAAAAGAACTGCCAAAGTAAATTCAGGATAGTCCTCAATTTCTGAAACGTGACTCTCTGTCAAGCCTTAATCGTAACGATACTGGGCAGGGATCAAAGTGATTCGCACCAAATTGTGCACTTCACTGGTGAGTTAAATTAATCATTTACTTTTTTTAATAGCGTATCTACTCAAAGATTTGTATCATATTAAAGATAACTGCAATTAAACAAGCATCAGTTGGTTTTATTATTCTGACTAACAGATCTAATTTAAGAAATTAATTATGAAGCAATTATCTACACACTGTGTCTCAGTGTATATCATTATTAAATTAAGAAATGATAACCCGTGCACTGAGAGATTTATAGCAGACACAAGGAACTGCAGAGGCTGGAATATTGAGCAAAAAAACACACAAGTGCTGGAGTAACTCAGCAGATGAGGCAGCAGAGTGCTGGAGTAACTCAGCAGGTCCGGCTGTATCCAGGTTCCGTGGTGAACATGGATAAGGTGCTCTTCTTCAGACTGAAGGGTCCCGACCCGAATAGTCACCCATCCTTTTTCTCCACAGACACTGCCTGACCTGCTGGGTTACTCCAGCACTTTGTGCCTATCCGCTAGGATTTCGGCTAGGTTGTATAGGTGAGATTTATAGCTCGTGCCTGTAACCAATAACAACAGAGTACGTCAGTGTTTCAGCAGCTGGTTGCCATGTTTGCCCCCAGTGCGTTTCTTTTTTGGAGTGGAGTTACAGCTGCGGTGTGAGGTGTAATACAGGCCAGCACGGCCCCAAGCCTGGCTGTGGGACTATAACTGCAGGGGGAGGAGGTGGGTACATCTGCCTGGGCTACCAATCCCATTTTGTCTGCCCCATCCCACACTGGAGGTGATTGAATGACCGGGCGACAAACAGAGGGGATTTCCCTTGGCTATGTTGGCCTCCATGGGTCAAAGATACCATCACCGTTCGCAGTGCCAGCAGTTCTTTAGGTGAGGTGTAGAGAAGTATCCCGGTCCCAAAGGACAGAGGCATTGCATTCAATGCAAGAGCGTTGGAAATGACAGGAAAAGTTAATTTACAAGGTAACCTCTCTCATCTCTCATAGAGTCACGCAGTGTGTAAACAGGCCCTTCAGTCCAATGTGGTTTGTTATCGTCATGTGTACTGAGGTACAGTGAAAAGCTTTGTTGCATGCTATCCACACAGATCAGATAATCTTTTACATTCATACAATCAAATCAAACTCAGGACAAGAATGCAGAGTGCAGAATATGGTTCTCAGCATTGTAACGCATCCGTTCCACAGACAAAGTCCAATGTCCGCAGTGGGGCAGAGGTGAGTTGGACAGTCCCCCAGCTTATGCAAGGACCGTTCAGAACGCTGATGATAGCAGGGAAGAAGCTGTCCCTGAGTCTGGTGGTGTGGGCTATCAAGCTTATATACCTTCTGTCGGGTGGCAGCAGGGAGGAGCAGGAATGGCCGGGGTGGGACAAGTTTTGACTATGTTGGCTGCTTTTCCGAGACAGCGTGAAGTGTAGATGGGAGTCTGGTCTGGGTGATGGACTGGGCTACATCTACAACTCTGCAATGTCTGGTGGTTTTGGCCAGAGCTGTTCTCAAACCAGGCTGGGGTGCAACCCAACAGTGTGCTTTCTATGGTGAATCTGTAAATGTTTGTACGGGTCATTGGAGACGTGCCCATGTTTCTCAGTCTCCTGAGTGAGTAGAGGCGTTGGCGTGCCTTGTTGGTTGCCGTAACAACGTGGCGAGAAGCTGGTCCTTTAGACTGTCCATGCTCATGGCATATCATTTAACACTGAGATCCACGGGGGGACCCTGAACCACTTCTGTGTTGCCGGACCCCCATCTTGATGATGAAACTGGCCATTGCATGAACTCCCCGCCCGCCAGCACGGACTTTGACCGACCAGGGAGAAGAGGCGCAGAAACACTGCAGTAACTCAGCGAGACAGGCAGCATCTCTGGAGAGAAGGAATGGGTGACGTTTCTGGGTCGAGACCCTTCTTCAGACAGTGAGGTCTTTCTTCCAGCCAGTCAACTCAGTCTAAAGAAGGTTCTCGATCCGAAACATCGCCTATTCCTTCTCTCCGGAGATGCTCCCTCACCCGCTGAGTTACTCCAGCTTTTTGTGTCTACCTTCAGCTCAGTTGGACCTTGTTCACATTCCCAACACCAGACGTCTAAACACTCCATTCTGAGCACTGTTCCTTGACGAGATGACCAGGCAGATAGAGGCAGAGCTTTGAGGATATGCTCGACACATCCCTGTGGGTGAAAATTAGAGTTTTGTGTATTATTTTATTTTATTCTTCATTACTAATAAATTATTAATTAGAAATATTATTTATGAGTTATTATTGTGTGCAGAGTTGAGTGTGAGCTTAGTTTGTTGTCACGTGTACCGAGGTACAGTGAAAAGCTCTTGTTGCACGCTAACCTGTCAGCGGAAAGACTATACATGATTACACTTGAGCTGTCCACAGTGTACAGATACATGCTAAAGGGAGGAAGTTTAGTACAAGATAAAGTCCAGTCACGTCCGATCAAAAATAGTTTGATGGTCTCCAAAGAGGTAGCTAGCAGCTCAGGATTGCTCTCTAGTTGTTGGTAGGATGGTTCAGTTGCCCGATAACGGGTGGGAAGAAACTGTTTGTGAATCTGAAGGTGTGCGTTTTCACATTTCTGTACCGTTTGCCTGAGGGGAGAGGGGAGAAGAGGGAGTGACCGGGGTGTGACTCATCCCTGATTGCACTCGGGTCCTTGCTGAGGCAGTGTGAGGTGTAGATGGAGTCAGTGGAAGGGAGGTTGGTTTGTGTGATGGACTGGGCTGTATGTATGTAGATGGAGGTGTAAATGCAATGTCTCCACTGACTGCGGGGGGTCTCTGGCCCACAGCTACTGGGAGTGGAGATGGAGCCGATAGAACGGTATTGAGGACCACTAGGGTGGCACAGTAGTCGTGCTGCTGCCTCAGAGCACCGGAGACCCCGGTTCGATCCCGACCTCGGATTATGCCTGTGCTGAGTTTGCACGTTCTCCCCGAGACCCACACGGGTGCCTCCGTGTGCTCTTGTTTCCTCCCACATCCCAAAGACGTGCAAGTTTGTAAGTTAATTGGCCTCTGTAAATTTCCCCTAGTGTATACGGGAGGTAAATGGTCACGCCGTTGGAAACTATAAAATGAAGAGAATCCTCGACAGAGAGACGTGAAAGGGTTGCCTTCCCTCAGAGAAGAAATTCATACCAAGGAGTGCAGATTTAAATCAACTGGGTACGAGGATTTTAATATGTTTTTTAATTGTCAGGAATCTGGTTGGATTTGTTTCGTTTTCTGCATCATGTTCGGTGCAGGCATGGTGAGGCGAAGGGCCATTGTTATTTATTGAACATTTATTCGACTGTGTGTTGAGTGCTGTGTTTGCAAACATGATGGGCTGCTGCAGCAAGTGAAAATGTCATGGTTCCGTTTTGGTACATGCGACAATAAAACACTCATGAGTTTTGGGTCTGTAACTCGTTGGATCTGTAACTCCAATGCTGCCTGAAGGGATGTTGCAGGGAACGGAACTCCCAATGTGTGTAGAAGGCTTCCTGCCCGAACACGGACACGGAAACATAAACATTCTACATGGCTCTGTTCATAGTTTATAGGAGCAGAATTAGGCCATTCAGCCCATCAAGTCTACTCCGTCATGCATTCATGGCTGAATTGTCTTTCCCTCTCAACCCCATTCTCCTGATGGCTGATCTATCTTTGATATCCTGTCTTCTCCCCATAACTGCTGACACCCGTTCCAACCAAGAATCTATGTATCTGTCTCTCTTAAAAATATCCACTGACTTTGCCTCCACAGCCTTCTGTGGCAGTAATTCCACAGATTCACCACCCTCTGACTAAAGAAATTCCTCCTCATCTCCTTCCCAAAGGATAGGGCAATTATGGGGTAAAAGGAGCAAATTAATAATATTAATATATTAAGAAGGGGGATAGTTAGCGTGTGTGCGGGGGGGGGGGGGGGGGTGGGTGGGGGGGGGGTAGGGGGGTGTGGGGGGGGGGGGTAATGTGTGTGACGCCGCATGTCGCCCCCAACCGCACGTTGGGGGAACAGACCCAACGGGTCTGCACTTGGTCTAGTGTCCTTTAATTCTGAGGCTATGACCTCTGGTCCTAGACTTTCCCACTTGTGGAAACATCCTCTGCACATTCTCTCTATCCGGTGTTTGTCAAAATAACTTTAACTCAATGTCTGCAGTATGCTATTTGCACTTTTCTATATTGCACCTTTTATTATTGCACCTTAATAACACACCTCAAAATGTTACTACACTCTGGCACACTGTGAATATTTTATATAATGTATATGTCCATTGTCTATCTTTATTGGTATATAGTCTGTCTGTGTTATAAATATTACTTGCACATTTGGAGTATGGGGAAACGCAATTTCAATCCTCTGTGTAACTACTTGTTGCATTATTTGAATTGACAATAAAGCTCACTTTGACTTTGTGGACAACACTGAGATAATGACATAACTCCTCCCTAGGGAGCTTTTAGTCTAGTTTAGCGATACAGTGAGGAAACAGGCCGTTCAGCCCATCGAGTCCGCGCTGACCAGCGATCCCGGCGCACTAATATGATCCCACACACTTTTATATTTGTACCTCGCCAATTAACCTACAAACCTGTATGGCTTTGGAGTGTGGGAGGAAATCAAAGATCTCGGAGAAAACCCAGGCTGTCACGGGGAGAACGTACAAACCCCGTACAGACGGCACCCGTGGTCGGGATCGAACCTTGATCTCACCTGGGGTCTCTGGCGCTGTAAGGTAGCCACTCTGCCACTGTGCTGCCCCAATCACTGGTCTGATTCTGTGCTGACGAGGGAACGCCACGTGAATGGCTTAATAGCAGAATTACTAAGGGCAGAAAATGGCTTTTACATCTAAGGAATACAATTTGTAATCGTACAAACCTTGTAGATGTTCCCCGACTGATGGCATTAAATCGATTACGTGCCGTAATAAGAGTTATCATCTCCTGATCATTCCTTGATACACCGTTCCATAATCACTTCACCCGCTAATCCAGCTGTACGTACGGCAGCTAAAGAACTCCATCGCCAGATTTGGATGACAATTACGCGATGGGGATGCTTTGTGCTGTCATTTCTAATGTCGTCCGAATCCCGCTAATTAGATTGTTGACTCTGAATCACTGCCTGGTATCCACTTCCATCGAGATATAGCTCACTGATTGAGGAATTGGTTCAAAGTGCCCGTGAGGCTTGGAAAGAGTACACGCGAGGATTACAACAACATCGCAGCATAAGAGGAGGCCATTTGGCCCTTCCTACTAGTGCTAGCTCTTTGAACGTGATCTCCAAATCCATAGGTCGACATTTTCTTTTTCTTAAAGAGCAGATAGACACAAAAAGCTGGGGTAGCTCAGCGGGTCAGACCAAGGGTCTCCACCCGAAATGTCACCTATTCCTTTTCTCCAGAGATGCTGTCTGACCCGCTGAGTTACGTCACGCAGAGGATGTTTCCACTGGTGGGAGAGTCTAGGACCAGAGTTCATAGCCTCAGAATAAAAGGTTGTTTTTGGAAGGAGATGAGGAGGAATTTCTTTAGTCAGAGGGTGGTGAATCTATGGAATTCTTTACAGGTGTCAGAGATTGTGGGGAGAAGACAGGAGAATGGGGTTAGGATGGAGAGATAGATCAGCCATAATTGAATGGCGGAGTAGACTTGATCCAGCTTTTTTTATGTCTACCTGCAGTTCCTTCCTACACATTTTCTAGTAGGGGAGTGTAGGAGGTAAAAGTCTTATCTTGTGTGTGCATGCACGTGTGTTTTGTATCTTCCTCAAAACGCTACGCACTTGCGCTTAAATTTTTACATATTCCGAGGTAGGGGAGTGCTGGAATCTTGCGCTCGGCAACAGGTTAAGTTGGGGACCACGCCTACCATGGGGGCTACGGGTTAGTGGTGCAACATTGCGTTGGGGAACGGCTGGCGTTGGGGGAGCGGGTGAGTGGTGGAATATTGCGCTGGGGGAGTCTAGTATAATATAAACCTATATATTTATAAACCCGTATAATATAATGATATCTAATATAATTCTGAATTCTACATAAATAATTCGACACACACAGTGCAGTTTAAATTGCCATATTTAAACCATTAAACCGGCTGCCAATTCTATGTAGTTGAGTGTTTAAGAAGGAACTGCAGATGCTGGAAAATCTACGGTGGACAGGAGTGCTGGAGAAACTCAGCGGGTGCAGCAGCATCTATGGAGCGAAGGAAATAGGCAACGTTTCGGGCCGAAACCCGAGGGCTCCTATCTATGGAGCGAAGGAAATAGGCAACCCCGAGGGGTTTCGGCCCGAAACGTTGCCTATTTCCTTCGCTCCATAGATGCTGCTGTGCCTGCTGAGTTTCTCCAGCACTTTTGTCTACCGACTATGCAGTTGAGAGTTTGTATGGAGGGTGATTTGACCACACTCTGCTTGTCTCCACAGTTAGCTGCCAGTGCCGGATACTGAAGTGCAACTCTGAGTACCTGTCGGCCACGTCTGGGCTTCACCAGGGCGGTGAGGAGTCGGTGGAGTTCTGTGTGGCGCTGCGCGCCTACTCGCAGTGCACGCGGCGGACAGCGCGGGCGTGCCGCGGGGACCTGGCCTACCACTCGGCCGTGCACGGCATCGAGGACCTGATGAGCCAGCACAACTGCTCCAAGGTGGGCCCCACCCACGGGCCCGCGCCGGCGCAGCCCACCTCGCCGGACTGCATGGTGCACTCCGACGCGCCCGAGACCTGCAACTACGAGAAGAGCCTGGCGCAGCAGGGGAGGCAGGCCAACTACACGCACTGCGGGCTCTTCGGGGACCCTCACCTGCGCACCTTCTCCGACGACTTCCAGACCTGCAAGGTGCGCGGGGCGTGGCCCCTCATCGACAACAGCTACCTGTTCGTTCAGGTCACCAACGTGGCCGTGGTCCACTCCTCCAGCGCCACTGCAGCCAGCAAGGTAGGTCCGAGCCTCGACCACTCCGCCTGGGGCTAGCAGGAGAGGGCCGAGCGGCCACCCCGCTCTCCACTGTTCAACCAGCGGTCAACTGGTTGAGCCGCTGCCTGTAATGCCCCTGTCCCACTTAGGAAACCTGAACGGAAACCTCTGGAGACTTTGCGCCCCCACCTAAGGTTGCAGGTAGTGGAAGCAGGTAGGGAGACTGACAAAAACCTCCGGGAACCGCACGGAAACCTTGGGCGGGGCGCAAAGTCTCCAGAGATTTCTGTTCAGGTTTCCTAAGTGGGACAGGGGTATTAGGACGCCAGTTCGATCCTGACCTCCTGCGTGTGACTTCCTGCTACATGCCAAAGCCATGCAGGCTTGTAGTTTGGTGCTCATGGAGGCAGAGGGCATGCAAGAAGGCCCTTTGGCCCATCATGTTCACACTGTCCGTCAACTGATCCCACACTTGCCCCATTTTATTCCCCTCAAATTCCCATGGACTTCCCCACATCCTACAACTCACCTACACAGAAGGGCCAATTGACGGAGGCCAACACTGAATGGCTTCGTGTAGATGTCTGAGCTGGACAAAGCTGTTTTGCAAAACAGGGGCGGCACGGTGACGCAGCGGTAGAGTTGCTGCCTTACAGCGCCAGAAACCCGGGTTCAACCCTGACTACGGGCGCTGTCCATACGGAGATTTACGTTCTCCTCGTGACCTGCGTTGGTTTTCTCCGGGTGCTCCGGTTACCTCCCACACGCCAAAGACCAGCAGGTTTTCAGGCTAATTAGCTTGGTAAAATTGTATATTGTCCCTACTGTGCAGGATAGTGTGAGTGTGCCGGGATCGCCAGTCGGCACGGACCCGGTGGCCAAAGGCCCTGTTTTCGTGCTGTATCTCTAAACTGAACTGAAGTGACGCACAGAGTCCGTGAGTTTGCAGCAAAGTGGAATAAGCACAAGATGCTGGAGTAACTCAGCGGGACAGGCAGCATCTCTGGAGAGAAGCAATGGGTGACATTTCGGGTCGAGACCCTTCTTCAGACTGGGTCTCGAACCTCGACCCGAAACGTCGCCCATTCCTTCTCCCCAGAGATGCTGCCTGTCCCGCTGAGTTACTCCGGCATTTTGAGTCTATCTTGGGTTTGTAGGTTAATTGGCCCTCTGTGAATTGCCCCTAGTGTGTACGGAGTGAATGAGAGAGTGGGAGAACATGGAACTAGTGTGGACGGGCGGTCGATGGTCATCGTGGGCTGAAGGGCCTATTTCTATGCTGTAACTTTCAATCAGTCAATGAATAAATCTTCATTGATTGTGAAGCACACAGACAGAGATGAATTAGCCGGATGATGATCAACGTTCTTCCATACATTGCCATGCCCTGCCTGCCTCCACCACACGCCACCCTCGTCCACTCTTGCATCCTCCGCGTCCCCAGCGATTCCTGCCACAGACCCAGGCCGGTTTGCTTCCAGCACTGTGCCACGTTTAGTCAGTGCTGCACCCTAAAGACGAGATTTTTGAGCCGCTGCCAGAAGTGATTAGACAGGGGACACGGTGACTGAACCTGCCTGTGCTTTCACGTCCGATGAAGGATGGGATCCGTTCACGAGCTGACAGTCGCGAGAATGTTCCATGTTGCATTCTTGTTGTTGAAAGGCCCCAACTCAACCAAACGTAGACAACCTGTTAATGTATTTTAGCAGATAAGGGTTCCTTTCTCTCTCTCTCTCTCTCTCTCTCCCTCTCTCTCTCCCCACTCTCTCTCTCTCTCCCACTCTCTCTCTCCCCCACCTCTCTCTCTCCCCACCTCTCTCGCCCCCTCTCTCTCTCTCCCCCTACCTCTCTCTCTCCCCCACCTCTCTCTCCCCCACTTCTCTCTCTCCCCCACCTCTCTCTCTCCCCCACCTCTCTCTCTCCTCCCCTCCCCTCCCCCTCCTCTCTCCCCCACTCTCTCTCCCCCACCTCTCTCTCCCCCACCTCTCTCTCCCCCACCTCTCTCTCTCTCTCTCTCCCCCCCACCTCTCTCTCCCCCACCTCTCTCTCCCCCCCCACTCTCTCTCTCTCCCCCCCGCCCCACACTCTCTCTCTCCCCCTCCCCCCCCACTCTCTCTCTCCCCCACCTCTCCCTCCCCCCCACCTCTCTCTCCCCCCCACCTCTCTCTCTCCCCCACCTCTTCTCTCCCCCCCCCCCCACCCCTCTGTACATACCACATGGCTTAGATATAAAGTTTCCTCCACATAGGTCATCAACTTGGATACAGCAGGGTTTAGGTTGGGTTGGTGAGTAGATTGTCCCGAAACACTTCCCCATCTATATATATGTTCACATCATTGACACATCAGCGATCACCCCATACACAAACACTATCCTACACACTAGGGACACTTTACAGAGGCCAATTAACTTACAAACTTGCATGTCTTGAAGAAGGGTCTCGACCCGAAATGTCACCTATTCCTTTTCTCCAGAGATGTTGTCTGACCCGTTGAGTTACTCCAGCATTCTGTGTCTACGGTTTAATGCAGCATCAGCAGTTCCTTCCTGAGTATGTGTTGGATCTCTCTCCTCTCGCCTTAAGCCCGTGAGCTGTATTGGGCTCCAGTGCTGTATTGGGCTCCCCCACTGACAGACCTGGAGCCCACGTTATTGAGCGGTCAGTCATTGTTGCTTTGTTCACCTTGACCCACACTGCCCACTCACTCCACACTGACCCGTCCTCTCCAGAGCACAGTGCAGAGGTGCCAACAATTGGACAATGCTGCCACCTAGCTGTCCGTCCAGGGACTGCCCAGTGGCGCAGCGGTAGAGTCGCCGCCTTACAGCGCCAGAGACCGGGGTTCGATCCTGACTACGGGTGCTGTCTGTACGGAGTTTGTACGTTCTCCCTGTGACCACGTGGGATTTCTCTGGGTACTCCGGATTCTTCCCACGCTCCAAAGACATGCAGGTTTGTAGGTTAATTGGCTTCGGTCAAACAATTGTAAATTGTTCCTGATAGACAATAGACAACAGGTGCAGGAGTAGGCCATTCGGCCCTTCCAGCCAGCACCGCCATTCAATGTGATCATGGCTGATCATCCCCAATCAGTACCCCGTTCCTGCCTTCTCCCCATATCCCCTGACTCCGCTATCTTTAAGAGACCTATCTAGCTCTCTCTTGAAAGTAGCCAGAGAACCGGCCTCCACCGCCCTCTGAGGGAGAGAATTCCACTGACTCGTAACTCTGTGTAAAAAAGTGTTTCCTCGTCTCCATTCTAAATGGCTTACCCCTCATTCTTAAACTGTGGCCCCTGGTTCTGGACTCCCAACATCGGGAACATGTTTCCTGCCTCTAGCGTGTCCAAACCCTTAATAATCATATATGTTTCTATAAGATATCCTCTCATCCTTCTAAACTCTAGAGTGTACAAGCCCAGCCGCTCCATTCTCAATTCTGTGTGTAGGATAGTGTTAGTGTACGGGGGTCGCTGATCGGCACGGACTCGGTGGGCCGAAGGGCCTTTTTTCATGTTGTATCTCTAAAGTCCAAAGACTGCCATGGTGTACTCTTTGCCAGTTGATTAGCCAGTATTTTACCACTATAACCCGATCCTGGCTGTGATAATATTAAAAGAAAAAAAAAAAGTCATAAGAATTAAGATTGATCAGTATTTTTTTTAAATGTACAGTCTTGTCTATCTAGCGCACTTGATCTGAGCATGAACTGTGGACGGACCTTTGCATCTTGTCCCACAGTGGCAGCGGGTAGAGCTGCTGCCTCACAGCGTCAGAGACCCAGGTTCAATCCTGACCTCGGGTGTTGACTCTGTGGAGTTTGCACGTTCTCCTAGTGACTGCGTGGGTTTCCTCCGGAAGCTCCAGTTTCCTTCCCACCTCCCAAAGACGTGCAGGGAGTGGATGAGAAAGTGGGATATAAACACAGAACTGGTGTACATGAGCGGCTGGTGTGGATTGCTGTTTCCAGTTTCATCTTTCAACTAATCCGCACCCAATTGGCAGTTCCCAAGAGACAATAGCAATAGGTTTGGGGTAGGCCATTCAGCCTTCGAGCCTGAACCCCATATGTGCTCATGGCTGATTATGGATCAGACCTCGTTCCTGCCCTAACCCCAGAACTCTGCTACATGAGCCCTATCCATCGATGGGTGCATCCAGAGAACCTGCCTCCACCGCCCTTGGGCAGAGAATTCCACAGACTCACAACTCTCTGTGTTCCAAAGTTGCATCTTCCGTTCAACTAATCAATCTCCTTATTCTTAAATTGGCAGTTCCCATGTCCCTTGCGTATAGGGATGTCCCTACAATAGGTTGCAGTTGCTGAACCCTCTAAAGTATATTCTCGATGACCCTTTAATCTGTCAACACTTGGGTCAAATCAATATCTTCTCGTTGTCGACTTATGCTGTGTGCTACAGTTCTGCACATCTCAAATTAATCTTCCTGCAGCTCCTCCGTTACAAAGGAAACAACCTATTTCTGGCCCAACTCTTCACCACCACAAAACTGTGCTTGTTCAAAGAGAATTCAAATCCCTCAAATTGCCTCTGATTATCTGAGATCGCGCCTGATCCCTCCTTTCATTCATTTTCATGTCCAATTGCTCGATCCCAAGTTATAGAACATATTGCAGCATCGGTAAAGCCCACAATGCCTGTGCCAAACATGATGCCAAGCCCAACTAGCCTCATCTGCCTGACCATGCTCCATATCCTGCCATTCTCTGCACTCCCATTAAGCTCATCTAAAAGCCCCTAAATGCGTATCCATCTCCACCACCACCCATCGCAACACGTCCCAGACACACACCACCCTCTGTATAAGATCATGTGATAGGAATAGAATTAGCCCATTTGGCCCATCAAATCAAGTCAAGTCAAGTCAAGTTTATTTGTCACATACACATACGAGATGTGCAGTGAAATTAAAGTGGCAATGCTTGCGGACTTTTGTGCAAAAGACAAACAACAAAACAACCAAACAAATTATAAACACAATCATAACACACATATTCTTTTGCATAATAAATAATGGAAGGAAAAACGTTCAGTAGAGTTAGTCCCTGGTGAGATAGGCGTTTACAGTCCGAATTGCCTCTGGGAAGAAACTCCTTCTCAACCTCTCCGTTCTCACCGCATGGCAACGGAGGCGTTTGCCTGACCGTAGCAGCTGGAACAGTCCGTTGCAGGGGTGGAAGGGGTCTCCCATGATTTTATTTGCTCTGGAGTTGCACCTCCTGTTGTATCTACTCCGCCATTCAATCATGGCTGATCTATCTCTCCCTCCTAACCACATTCTCCTGCCTTATTTTAATAAACTTTGACACCCGTACTAATCAACAATCTATATATCTCTGCCTTAAAAATATCAGTGGCAAATAATTCCACAGATTCACCACCCTCTGACTAAAGCAGTTCCTCTTCATCTCCTTCCTAAATAAACTTCCTTTAATCCTGAGGCTGTGACCTCTAGTCCTAGACTCTCCCACTGGTGGAAACATCCTCTCCACATAATGATATAAAGAAAATCTTGCTCTGCACTTCTGTAAACTTTGCCCCAATTAGAACCTTCTGATTCCCTCTGTAGCCAAGAATTTCTCAAGATCCAAGAACATGCTCAGCCAATAAGTCTCCATAGTCTCTGGAGTGGAAAATTCCATAGGTTTGTGCCTCTGTGAGTATCGAATACCCTGAATGTGAATCAGAGTCTGAAGAAGAGTCTCGACCCAAAACGTCACCTATTCCTTTTGTCCAGAGATGCTGCCTGTCCCGCTGAATTACTCCAGCACTTTGTGTCTTATCTTCGGTGTAAACCAGCATCTGCGGTTCCTTCCTACCTCTTCACTACCACAACTCTCCAGCCCTGGTAACATCCTCTGCACCTTCCATTACTTCCTTGTACACGGGACTCCAGCTGAGTGTTGGTTTGTGTATGTTGGTGTGAACCTCCTTACTCTTGGTCCATGAACGATTAGCCTTTAACTGAATGTGTTCCTCACCAAGACCCTTCCAACATATTTTCCGTTTGCCCTGCAACCTTCATTCAGTCAGTGGATTTCAGAGCGTGGCTGCCTGTAGTGGAGTAAATATCTTTGGAAATGATCAAAAGGTTCGGAAGACCCTTTGATTCTATTCTAGTCCTTACATGCTCCCTGAACCCTGGAAACTTTAGACGTAGTTTAAATCTTGAGTCAGTGCAGATTAGTTTAACTTGGCACCAAGTTTAGCACAGGCATTGTTTGAGTTTAGTTTATTGTCACGTGTACCGAGGTACAGTGAAAAGCTTTTAGTTTAGTTTAGAGATACAACGCGGAAACCGTCCCTTTGGCCCACCGAGTCCGCGCTGACCAGCGATCACCCCGTACACTAACACTAGGAACCATGCACAATTTTACTGAAGCCAATTTACCTACAAACCCGTACGGCTTTGTCATGTGATAGGATTCTGGCGAAAACCCACGTGGGTCTCGGGGAGAAGGTACAAACTCCCTACAGACACCTGTAGTCAGGCCCTTGGGCCACCAATGCCAGGCCGACCATCCATCACCCATTCACACTAGTTCTATGTTATCCCGCTTATCCCCACTCCTTACACACGTAAGGGCCTGTCCCACGATGCGAGTTTACCCAAGAGCTCTCCCGAGTTTAAAAAAAAATCAAACTCGTGGTACTTCATCGCGTATTTTTCAATATAAGAGTATTTTTACACGAGTATTTTTTTACTCTTGGAAATTTTTAACACTGTTGAAAAAAACTTCACGAGTTACCGCGTTTCCCGAGTACCTGCCGTTAGCGTTACGAGCCGTCCACGAGCTCCGACGTACCCGCTACGCACATTCTACGTACTTACCACGAGTTTGATTTTTTTTTTTTAACTCGAGAGAGCTCTTGGGTAAACTCGCATGGTGGGACAGGGCCTTAAGGGCAATGTACAGAGGCCAAATAAACTACAAACCCACACGTCTTTGGGATGTGGGAGGAAACCAGGTCACCTGAAGGAAGGCCACATGGTCCCAGGGTTGTCTTTGAACATCAGGCCACAAAGGGGAAGGGCATTCGCTCTTAGCTGGTAACACTGAATATCTCTGTGCAAAGATAAAATGGATGCACTCATCTCCCACACATGGGGAACGTACTGTTCTATGTTCTATGTTCTACATCAGTTGGCTGAGGGTGAGTGGAACCTATGTCCACAATCTCGGACAGCTTGGGAGTGGTGAAAAGACAACTTCCTTCCCCCTGTGTGTTACAACCAGGGGAGGTAACACAGGAAGGAGAAGCTTCCTCGCAGCATGGTGAATCATGTGGGATTTCAAATGGAATACAAGTACTGACATGAGTCACTTGGCCTCACCCATCCGTGCATTCCTGCATCAGTCTGATCTCATAGCCACAGCGTGATGCAGCGTGGAAACAGGCCCTTCGGCCCAACTCGCCCACACCAACCAACATGCCCAGCTACACTAGTCCCACCTGCCCATGCCCATATCCCTCCAACCCTGTTCTATCCATGTACCTGTCTAATTGCTTTTTAAACATCGCAATAGTCCCTGACTCAACTACCTCCTTTGTCAGCTTGTCCCATACATCTGCCACTCTTTTTGTGTGAAAACGTTACCCCTCAGATTCATATAAAATCTTTCCCCTTTCAGCATAAACCTATGTCCTCTGGTCCTCGATTCCCATTCCCTAGGCAAGAGACTCGTCTCTATTGCGTTTACCCAGTCTATTCCTCTCATGATTTTGTACATCTCTATAAGATCGCCCCTCATCCCCTGCGCTCCAAGGAATAGGCTGCTTGTTCCAGCCTCCTCAACCTCCGCCATCTTCCCTCATCTAAGTGACGGTTTTTGTTTTTAGCGATACAGTGTGGAAACAGGCCCTTCGGCCCACTGAGTCCGCACCGACCAGCGATCCCCGCACATTAACGCTATCTAAAGGGCCTGTCCCACTAACGCGACTTTTCAGCGACTGTCTTCGACCTTCAAGCTCGAGGGCACTCGCTGGATAAACCGCGAGCCGGATCGATCGTCTGCGATGAAACCGCGACCGTCTGCGCACACACAAACACATTGCAAAGGTGGGGGCCAGGGAAAGCGGGGGAGCGCTGTCTGAAATTCACACCCGCGATGAAGGTAAAAAATGGCTGGCACAGTTACGGTAGGGAGCGTGGAGAGGGTGGAGTGGGGGAGGGAGGGAAGACGGAGTGGAGACACTTTTGGAGATGCTTTTAATAAAGTTTAGCGGGCATTTAACATTACCGGCCAGTTTACTTGCCTTTTTTTTCTCAACGAGCTTTACCTTCGACTACCCTCGATTACCTACGACTAACATGCCGACCTACTATGACCTACCTCGACTAAACCTACGAGTAAAAAAATATCGATTTTTTTCCATGGCGACCTTTATTTACTCACAAGCATGTTGGAAAATACGCCGCGCCCGAGCTGAGGCCTCGAGTACGTGGGGACCACTCTCGAGCATGAAGGAGAGTTACAAAGACCTCCTAGGACCTCGTGTCGACCATGTTGCGAGTATGAGCCGAGGGCAAACTCTTCTCAACTCGCGAATTAGGTCGTCGCAGTGGGACAGCCCCTTAACACGCACTAGGGACAAATTACACTTACACCAAACCAATTAACCCACAACCTGTACGTCTTTGCAGCATGGGAGGAAACCGAAGATCTTTTAGAAAAGCCACGCAGTTCACGGGGAGAACGTACAAACTCCGTACAGACAGCACCCAAAGTCTGGATCGAACCCAGGTCTCCGGCGCTGCGCGGCAGCAACTCTACCACAGTGTCGCCCTGTACAGTGATGCATCTGTGGCGTTGCTGCCTCTCGGCTCCAGCGACCCAGGTTTATCCTGACCTCGAGTTCTCTCGCAAGTTTTTCATGACTTGGGTAAATTGTGCGCTATAAATTGCTCCTTCTATATCGTTGAGTGGTGGAATATTTGGGGAGCGGAAATGCTGGTGATGAGGGGGAACGTAAAATAAGCACACGGTTTTGTGTAGGAAAGAACAGCAGATGCTGGTTTAAATGGAAAGTGGACACAAAATGCTGGAGTAACGCAGCAGGTCAGGCAGCATCTCTATAGAGAAGGAATGGGTGACGTTTCGGGTCGGTCTGAAGAAGGGTCACCCATTCCTTCTCTCCAGAGATGCTGCTTGTCCCGCTGAGTCACTCCAGCATTTTGTCTGCATCTCCTCGATTCCTTCTTGCTTTAAGTCAGCCAGGGGTTTTCGGACTTACTTTTGTGTTAGTGGTTCTGGGTTTGTGGTTTTGATCTTATAGCTGTCTGGCGATCTGCTGTGGTGAAATGGCTGGAGCTCTAACATCTTTCTCTCTCTCCCTCCCTCCCCCCTTCCATGTCCCGCCAGATTACGATCATCTTCAAGAGCTTCCAGGAGTGCGTCGAGCAGAAGGTCTACCAGGCAGAGACGGACGACCTGCCCGCGGCCTTCGTGGACGGCTCGCGTAACGGCGGCGACAAGCACGGGGCCAACAGCCTGTGGGTGGCGGAGAAGTCGGGCGGGCAGCACATCGAGATCCAGGCGCGGTACATCGGAACCACGGTGGTGGTGAGACAAGCGGGCCGCTACCTCACCTTTGCGATCCGCATGCCGGAGGAGATCATGAACTCTTTCGAGGAGAACCAGGGGCTGCAGCTGTGCCTGCGCGGCTGCCCCACCAACGAGCGCATGGACTGGGCGCTGTTGCAGGGCCGCGGCCACCAGGACGTGCCGGCGCACCGGTCTGCCGCCGCTGCCGCCAAGTGCAAGGACAAGCTGCCGGTGGAGGACCTGTACTTCTGGTCATGTGTGTTCGATCTCCTCACCACCGGCGACATGAACTTCACGCTGGCCGCGTACTACGCCCTGGAGGACGTCAAGACCCTGCACTCCAACAAGGACAAGTTCCACATTTACCACCGGACAGCTGACTTGCCGCCAGGGAACTCGTGCCCCGAGGCCACTGTCCCCTTCGCACTCCTGCTGCTGCTCTGCTGGATCTGCTGCTCCCTGCCGCACCTATAGCCGGCCACCATCACCGCTCACACTCACCCCCATCCCCCGCACCCTCCTCCCCTCCTCACTTTGTACCCCCGCTCCTTCCCCTCCTCCTGCCCCCCACCCTTTACCCCCCCTCCCCGCCGCAGGCTCGTATCTTATTAAAGATGCCCGCGTGCGCACGCACACACACGACTGTGCGCATCTCCCTCCCTCCCTCGCCATCTCCGTTCGTGCTGTCGGCGTCGCTGCCCGTTCACGGTGGGCTTCCCGTTGGTTTTGTGGTTACGTGTTTGTGATGATCCGTGGGGCATTGGGCGCGGGGCGCGGGATTTGCACCAGGACGTTACGTTGGGGGTAAACCGAGGCCAGGACCAGGCGTCACTGATCACCCCCCCCCATCCCCTCCCATCCCAATCTCAGCCCCGACTTCCCACTGGGATTCCAGGTCCTGCCTCCCCCCCCCCCCTCCACCCCTCCACTCAGTCCCCCCCCCCCCCCCCTCCCCAATTCAGTCCCACCACCTCCTCTGCCCAAATCCAACCTCCCCCCAACCCTTCCATCAATACACCACCCTCCCTTCCATCCACCCCTCCCCAACCCCCATTCAGTCCCAACCGACCCCCCCCCCCTGTCCAAACTCCAACCCTCCCTCCCCCCACCCACCCCCAACTCCCCCCTCCACTCACCCACAACCCACTGTGTCCACCCCTCCCTCTGCCCATCCCTCTCCCTTCTCTCACTCTGTGGAACAGAAGAGGTAGTCAGTGTGAGGTTGCAGATTTGTCTTGTTGCACTTTACTGCACCCCCCCCCCCTCAGCCACCGTCCGGCCCCTGCAGAAGGGCGAGGGTCTTGCAGAATCTTCCAGAGTCAGTGGCCGCGATCATATTCTGACTGGATCGGTACGTGTGCGTGCGTGCGTCTGGTTTATTGTCACGTGTACCGAGGTCCAGTGCAAAGCTTTGTTCCGTGCTAACCAGCCAGCGGAAAGGCAATACATGATTACAATCCACCATTCACTGTGCCCAGGCACATGATATGGGAATAACGTTTAGTGCAAGGTAAAGCCAGTAAAGTCTGGTCAAAGATGGCCCGAGGGTCATCGATGAGGTAGATAGTAGATAATATCTCCAAACTAAACTAACTAACCTAAACTAAACCAGGATTACACTGAAGATAGACACAAAATGCCGGAGTAACTCAGCGTGTCAGGCAGAATCTCTGCACAAGAGGAATAGGTGATGTTTCGGGTCGAAACCCTTCATGGGAAGAATGGAGATGACTTTAAAGAGTTACAAACTCTGTAACTGCGATATAAACTATTTATTAAGCAAATGTCATAGAAACATAGAAAATAGGTGCAGGAGGCCATTCGGCCCTTCGAGCCAGCACCGCCATTCATTGTGATCATGGCTGATCGTCCCCAATCAATAACCCGTGCCTGCCTTCTCCCCATATCCCTAGAGCTCGATCTAACTCTCTCTTAAATCCATCCAGTGGTTTGGCCTCCACTGCCCTCTGTGGCAGGGTATTCCACAAATATGTTTAAATGGCCCAGGTGAAGGTTGCAGGTTACTGGCCCCATGGAGTGCGTTGACACGGTGTGTGCGATCCACTTACTGCGTGAACTTTCATGTTGGTGTTGGGGAGACCCCCATCTTGAGAGCAGCGGTTTGAAATGAAGGTGAAGGTGACAGACCCATGGTATTGCAGCTGGACTTGGCGTGTCAGATATCTCCCCCCCTCCCACCTCCTCGCTACCGGAGGGTAGACTGAGCTGGGCCAAGATTAACAAGCCATCAAAATGCATACGAAGAAACTGTAGATGCTGCTTTACACCGAAGATAGACACAAAATGCCAGAGTAACTCAGCGGGGTCAGGCAGTATCTCTGGAGAAATGGGAATAGTTGACATCTTGGGTCAAGACCCTTCTTCAGCGAGAAGCAGCCAATGGCCATGAGTTCCCTGGACCTCAATGTGAACCCCGCTCATTCCCAGGTGGGGGAGATTGATGCCACTGGAGTCGGGGTGCACTGTCATGGGCATTAGTACGGGAGGTACAGGGACAATTTAAACCTTGCGTGCAGCAGTATCACAGTAACAGACTCGGTGAAAAGAAAAAGATTTCCAGACACAATGCTCATGCAAGAACGCAGTTGGAAATGTGGTGGTGCAAGACATTGCTGAAATAGGTTTAGGTTTGTGTGGGTTCAGGAACAGGTTGGTTGGGTTGCAGCAGTAGAGTTGCTGCTTCACGGCGCCAGAGACCCGGCTTAGATCCTGACTACGGGTGCTGTGTGTACGGAGTTTGTACGTTCTTCCCGTGACTTGCGTGGATTATTTCCGAGATATTCGGTTTCCCTCCCACTCTCCAAAGACGTACAGGTTTGTAGGTTAATTGACTTGGTATAATTGTAAATTGTCCCTAATGTGTGCAGGATGGCGTTATTGTGTGGGGATCGCTGGTCAGCACGGACTCGGTGGGCCGAAGGGCCTGTTCCTGTGCTGTATCTCTAAACTAAACTAAAGTTGACAGGGTTAGGGGCAATACCATGAGGCTACGCCTTTCACCTTCGTTTCAAACTAATGGTCTCAAAATGGGCATAATCACACGAGCAACATGAAAGTAGCTGTTTCTGACCCTGGTGGTGTGTGACTGACTGCAGGCTTAGATCATTAGACACAGAAGCAGAATTAGGCCATTCGGCCTAACGAGCCTCCTCTGCCAATTGATCATGGCTGATCCATTTCTCCCTCTCAACCGCATTTTCCTGCCTTCTTATCACCTCGGACGCCCGTACTGTTTAAGAACCTATCAAACTCCATCTTTAAACATACACCGCAACCATCTGTGGCAGTGAATTCCACAGATTCACCACCCTCTGGCTAAAGAAATCCCTCATCTCCATTCGAATGGTACATCCTCGACTCCCCCACCACTGGCTTCTGCTCATCCTGCCCGATGGTAGCAGCAAAAAAAAATAAGAGTGCGGAAATGTGAAATGTCTCTGGTGTCTCGGTGACAACAACGCAAGGGCCTGTAAGATTCCCTCGTTCCCTCTGCCCCTTCTCTTCTGCTTCCCCTTATCCCACTCTCCCGAGGCCCAGAGGCACTTTATGTGGCCAGCAGTGTGTACTGGTGTGAATCGGGGCTCTCTGTGTGCAGATCACTGCATGCTATGGTGTCAGAACCACTGTAAATGCAGCGTTTTATATGGTTGGGTGTGATTTATATTTGTTAATATAATATATGGAGACTTTTGGTGAACATTTGTGACTGTACATATGGAGTAATGTAATATTTCTTTAAATATTAACGTCTGGACTTCTAACTCTAGCAAAACCTGTTGATGTGCTTTACTTGCATTACTTTTTGACGTCTAAGAGGAAAAGGGTTGGCAAAAACGCGGGCCTTTTTAAAAAAAAAAAAAAGATTTCATTTGAGATTTAAAGGGGATTTGTCGGCATCGCTGTGTGTTGTGGTCGTTGTGTACAAACGGTGCCGTGAAGGTCTCCATCCGATCGTGCAGAATATGTCCACAGCAAAGCACATCACTGTGCCAAGCTCGGGCAAGCTCGCTTGTGCCCGCTGCCCCTTTGCCCTTATTATCCCTGCGCCCACAGCACCCCTTTAAGAGAGTTGGGGTTTTTTTTTTAGAGGAATGGCACTTTATTTCAATGGTGATGTGATGATTTTAACAGTGACTGTAGTTCTGCTTTGTTAGAATTGTTACGATGAGTAGGCGGGCACGTTAGTGCCCAAGGATGGCGTGGCATGGTACTTGATGTTTTCCATGGTCAAAATACATGGGGGGGGGGGAGGGAAGGTCTGGGGAGGGGGATAAGGAACAGCTCAATTTTTCTATGTATAAATTCAGTGGGAGTTCCCTGCTTGTACATACTGTAAATTATTTATTATTGAGAAAACTATGAGTAAAGTTTTTTTTTTTGACTAAGAATTTCAACAATTTCATTTGTTGCTTGCTTTTTTGTTGTTGTTGTCGTGCCTTTTACGGCGGTGAATCTTGGCGCCAAGCGGTCGAATACGCTGCCACTCGCACGAGGCCGGTGTCGACTAATCACTGTTTTGATGCAGCATGGAGGTGCAAGAAACTGCAGGTGCTGGAATCCTGTGCAAAAAAAAAAAGTGCTGGAGGAACTTGACGGGACAGGCAGCATTTCTCGAGGGAATGGACAGAGGTTGGGATTTTCTTCAAAAAAGGATTCTGAATGGGAAAACGTCTGTCCATTCCTACCGCAGGTGCTGCCTGGCTCGCTGAGTTGCTCCAGCACAGTCACACAGTGCAGAAACATGCCCCTTGACACAACTTTGGAGAGGTGTAGAACCAATCACCCCTAATCCTCCTACGCTCCAAGGAATAGAGTCACAGCCTACTCAACCTCTGCCTATAGCTCAGACCGTCTCGTCCTGGCAACATCCTCGTAAATCTTCTCTGTGCCCTTTCCAGCTTAACATCTTTCCTATAACATGGTGCCCAGACATGAACACAATACTCTAAATGCTGTTTCACCAAGTCAAGTCAAGTCAAGTCAAGTTTATTTGTCACATACACATACGAGATGTGCAGTGAAATGAAAGTGGCAATGCTCGCGGAACAACAAAACAACCAAACAAATTATAAACACAATCATAACACACATATTATTTTACATAATAAATAATAGAAGGAAAAAAACGTTCTGTGGAGTTAGTCCCTGGTGAGAAAGGCGTTTACAGTCCGAATTGCCTCTGGGAAGAAACTCCTTCTCAACCTCTCCGTTCTCACTGCATGGCAACGGAGGCGTTTGCCTGACCGTAGCGGCTGGAACAGTCCGTTGCAGGGGTGGAAGGGGTCTCTCATGATTTTGTTTGCTCTGGATTTGCACCTCCTGTTGTATAGCCAACGACACCAACGTCTTATACAACTGCAACATGACCTCCCAACTTCTATACTCAGTACTCTGACTGATGAAGGCCAATGTGCCAAAAGCCTTTTTGACCACCTGATCTATCTGCGACTCGACCTTCAAGGAACCATGTACCTGTACTTCTACATCCATCTGCTCTACAACACTACCCAGAGGTTTACCATTCACTGTGTAGGTCCTGCCCATGTTAGACTTCCTAAAATGAAACAGCTCACGTTTCCCTGTATTAAATTCCATCCGCCATTCCTCCGCCCACCCGGCCAACCGATCAAGATCCTGCTGCGATCTTTCACAACCATCTTCACTATCTGCAAAACCACCCACTTTTGTATCATCAGCAAACTTGCTAATCTTGACCACCATCGATTCTGCTCCGACGGCTTAAGTGACGAGAGCACCCGGTGGAAACGCACAGGAGTGACGGGAGAACATGAAAACTCCACGCATTCAGCATCCGAGGTCGGGATTGAACCTGGCACTGCGAGGCAGCAGCTCCACCAGCTGCACCACTGTACCACCGAGTGAACTGCCATCATTTGGTCTTTGGACATCTTTAGGGGGTAGCTATTAAACGGTACCTACTGCAGGACACCATGATCCGTGGGAGAACAGGTCTGGGTGCCCTATCAGCACTGGACCTGGCTAACTATAGATGTACAGTCATAAGAGGAATAGGTTGTATAGACACACAGTCTCCTGCCCAGAGTAGGGGAATCGAGAACCAGAGGACATGGGTTAAGGTGAGGGGGGAAAGATTTAACACAAACCCGAGGTGTCCCTTTTTTACACAAAGGGGTGGTGGGTGTATGGAACGAGCTGCCAGGGGGAGGTAGCTGAGGCAGGTACTATTGCGTTTAAGAAACATTTAGTCAGGTATATAGATAGGACAGGGATTATGCAATGTTTAAAAATCAACTAAACAGGTACATGGATAGGAAAGGTTTAGAGGGATGTGGGTCAAACGCAGGCAGGTGGGATTAGTGTAGATGGGGCATGTTGGTCGGCATGGGCAAGTTGGGCAGAAGGGCCTGTGTCCACGCTGTATGTCTATATGAGTGGGGCTGGAAGTCAAGGCTGAGATACGTCGCACACTCAGCACAGTGTATATTTAGACCGCTGAGTTCATGCTTAGAACGGCAGCATTCTCATTGAGTGATTGACGGTTTAGACAGCCAGATACATACCATCCCGGCTGCAAATAGCAGCAGCCATTCTGCTGAGTTGGCGACATCGAAATCCCTGGCTCCTATTCCACTGCTGCTGCAGCACCAGCTGTATAAGGGGGTCTGCGGAACCTGTGTGACTGTGAGCAGGGCATTGCTTATCGCTCCCTAATCTATTCCAAATTCAATTCTTCACGCAGACGTCCACATGGCTTCATTGGGGAGAACACCTATTTCTAAGTCAGTAAATTTTGGTTCAAATTCCACTTTGTTTAGTTTCGTTGATAGATACTGTGCAGAGACAGGCCCTTCGGCCCACCGAGTCCGTGCCGACCAGCGATCAGCGCGTACACTAGTACTAACGCTATCCGACACACTAGGGGCAATTTTACAATCTTTACCGAAACCAATCAACGTACAAACCTGCATGTCTTTGGAATGTGGGGGGAGGTTGGAGCACCCAGAGAAAACCCATGAAGGTCACAGGGCAAACGTACAAACTCCGTACAGACAGCACCCGTAGTCGGAATCGAACCCGGGTCTATGGCGCTGTAAGGCAATAACTCCACTGCTGTCCCGCCCCTCAGAAGTAAAGTGTAGGCTAACACAGCACAATCTGGGGCAAAAGGAATCAGAGTCATAGAACCATGCCACACGAATGGAGGCCCTTCAGCCCATCCCGTCCATGCTGACCAAGATGCCCCATCTGCCCGTGTTTATCCCTCTAAACCTATCCGATCCATGTACTGTCCCAAGTGTCTCTTTATTGTTGTTACTGTACCTTCCTCTACTACCTCCTTTAGTTTTAGTTTCAGAAATACAGGAGAGAAACAGGCCCTTCGGCGACCAGCGATCCCCGCACATTAACACCCACTAGGGACAGTTTTTACATTTACCAAGCCAATTAACCTACAAACCTGCACGCCTTTGGAGTGTGGGAGGAAACCGAAGATCTTGGAGAAAACCCACACAGGTCACGGGGAGAACGTACAAACTCCGTACAGACAGCACCCGTAATCGGGATCGAACCCGGGTCTCTGGCACTGCATTCGCTGTAGGTCAGCAACTCTACCGCTGCGCCACCGTGACCGCCCGCCGTGACTGTCTTCTGGCAGCTCATTCCACGTACCCACCGCCCTCTGAGTGAAAGACTTCATCCTTGGATGAATATCTCCTCTGGTTCTTGTTTCCCCTTGTCTGTGTATCCACCCTGTCTATTCCATCAACATCAACAAGACAAAGCAGCTGGCTATTGACTTCAGGAAGCGTGGTGGAGTACATGCCCCAGTCAGCAGCAACGGTGCCTGACCCCAACCCTAACTCTAACCCTAAATGGTTGCGAGCTTCAAGCTTTTTGCCGTTATTATTACCAATGATCAGTCGTGGACCAAACACATTGATGCAACAGTCTAGAGGTCACACCCACACCTCTACATCCTGAAGAAATTCAGCATGTCTCCAATATCTGTTACAAACATCTACCAATGCACCAGAGGGAGTGTACTGACAGATTGTATCACAGCTTGCTTTGCGAATAGCTCAATTGCAAGACCGCCAGAAATTGCTGAGAGTTGTAGATGTGGCCCAGTCCGTCACACAGTCCAGGCTTCCCACTATTCACTCTATTTATACTTCACCTTGCCTCAGAGAAGACAACATAATCAAAGACTTGTCCCACCCCGCCCATTCCTACGTCTCCCTGCTCCTGTCGGGCAGAAGGTTCAGAAGCTTGAAAGAGCGCACCACCAGACTCAGGAGCAGCTTCTTCCCCTCTGTAATGACTTCTGAACGGTCCTTCCATAAGCTGGGGAACTGACCCATTCACCTCCACCCCATTGCGGACATTGGATTTTGTCTATGGAACTGGTGCGCTACAATGCTGAGACCTATATTCTGCACTCTGTATCTTACCCTTTGCTCTATCGGTTGTATTTGAATTTGATTTGCTTGTGTACATGTATGGTGGATCTGATAGAAACATAGAAAATAGGTGCAGGAGTAGGCCATTCGGCCCTTTGAGCCTGCACCGCCATTCAATATGATCATGGCTGATCATCCAACTCAGTATCCCGTACCTGCCTTCTCTCCATACCCCCTGATCCCTTTAGCCACAAGGGCCACATCTAACTCCCTCTTAAATATAGCCAATGAACTGGCCTCAACTACATTCTGTAGCAGAGAATTCCAGAGATTCTCCACTCTGTGTAAAAAATGTTTTTCTCATCTCAGTCCAAAAAGATTTCCCCTTTATCCTTAAACCCCTTGTTCTGGACTTCCCCAACATCGGGAACAATCTTCCTGCATCTAGCCTGTCCAACCCCTTAAGAATTTTGTAAGTTTCTATAAGAACTGCAGATGCTGGTATAAATCGAAGATAGACACAAAATGCTGGAGTAACTCAGCGGGTGAGGCAACATCTCTGGAGAGAAGGAATGGGCGACGTTTCGGGTCGAGACCCTTCTTCAGACTAGATAAAAATAGACAAAGATAGAATGTAGTCGGAGACAGTAAGACTAGTGGGAGAACTAGGTAGGGGATGGAGAGAGAAAGCAAGGGCTATCAGAAGTTAGATAAGTCAATGTTCATACCACTGTGGTGTAAACTACCCAAGCGAAATATGAGGTGCTGTTCCTCCAATTTATGCTGGGCCTCACTCTGACAATGGAGGAGGCCCAGGACAGAAAGGCCAGATTGGGAATGGGAGGGGGTGTTGAAGTGGTGAGCCACTGGGAGATCAGGTAGGTTAAGGCGGACTGAGCGGAGGTGTTCAGCGAAACAATCGCCGAGCCTGCGCTTGGTGTATCTGATCAGTTTGGACAGCATGCTAAGCTTTTCACTGTACCTCAGTACAGGTGATAATAATAAACCTGAAGCATCAGGTGAGCGACCAAGCCTGGCCGCTGCCCCTCAGACTGATGGGGATGACATCGCTCTGAGAGTCACAGGTACCTCTACAACAGAGACTAACTTCGCCCCGTTCAACTTGGCAAAACTACATCTGACTCACCATAAGCCTTGACATTTGAGCTTCCTGCGACCAGTTTGTCTGGTTTAATAATCCTGAGGTCGCACTGCACAATTGCTGAAGATAGACACAAAACGCTGGAGTCACTGGAGAGAAGGAATCGGTGACATTTCGGGTCGAGTCCCTTCTTCATCATTCAGAGGGGCAGTTGCTTGGCTTGGTTGCTCACCTGAAGGTTAATGTCACTTGTACTGAGGTACAGGGGAAAGAATCAAGTTCAAGTTCAAGTGAGTTTATTGTCATGTGTCCCTGATAGGACAATGAAATTCTTGCTTTGCTTCAGCACAACAGAACATAGTAGGCATTTACTACAAAACAGATCAGTGTGTCCATATACCATAATATAAATATATACACACATGAATAAATAAACTGATAAAGTGCAAATAACAGATTATGGGTTATTGATAATCAGAGTTTTATCCGAGCCAGGTTTAATAACCTGATGGCTGTGGGGAAGTAGCTATTCCTGAACCTGGTCGTTGCAGTCTTCAGGCTCCTGTACCTTCTACCTGAAGGTAGCAGGGAGATGAGTGTGTGGCCAGGATGGTGTGGGTCTTTGATGATACTGCCAGCCTTTTTGAGGCAGCGACTGCGATTTGCATGCTAACCAAACAGATCAGATACAACATACATTTACACAATCAAGTCAAACTCAAGTGCAAGTATAGAACGTTTTGAATAAGGGTCTTAATCCGAAACGTCACCCATTCCTTCTCTCCAGAGATGCTGCCTGTCCCACTGAATTACTCCAGCATTTTGTGTCCATCTTCAGTTCAAACCAGCATCTGCAGTTCCTTCCTGCTGAACAATGACTGAGATGCAGGGTCTCTGCACAACCTGAAGCGATGCTGCTCCCTGCTGTTTAGAATGACACATGACACCTGAAACAAAGGAGCCTCAAACCATTTACCTGCCCGGCCAGCTAGCCTCACCCCCCCTCCCTTCCCACTGCCCAAGGATGCAAGGACATTTACCAAGTACTCCTCCAATTAGTAAACCGTTCAATACTTACAATGTGGTCTCCTTGTCATTCAGGGAAACCAAACACAGACATGGAAACCCCGTGTGAATCACCACTGTTTTTTTAACCAAAAATAAATGTAATCAAATATTACAAGAAAAATACAACACAAAACACCAACTATAGTACAAAGTAAAACAAGGTTAATTCCCGGGATGGCGGGACTGTCATACGCTGAGAGAATGGAGCGACTAGGCTTGTACACTCTGGAATTTAGAAGGATGAGAGGGTATCTCATTGAAACATATAAGATTATTAAGGGTTTGGACACGCTAGAGGCAGGAAACATGTTCCTGATGTTGGGGGAGTCCAGAACCAGGGCCCACAGTTTAAGAATAAGGGGTAAGCCATTTAGAACGGAGACGAGGAAACACATTTTCACACAGAGAGTGGTGAGTCTGTGGAATTCTCTGCCTGTGGAGTCTGTGTAGGCCGGTTCTCTGGATACTTCCAAGAGAGAGCTAGATAGGGCTCTTAATGATAGTGGAGTCAGGGGATATGGGGAGAAGGCAGGAACGGGTTACTGATTGGGGATGATCAGCCATGATCACATTGAATGGCGGTGCTGGCTCGAAGGGCCGAATGGCCTACTCCTGCATCTATTGTCTATTGTCACAAATATTCTTAAATATCAAATATACTGAATATCAGCTATGTTACAATTCTTGTCGAGGATACGTTCCACCCCCCGCGGTGCCCAGCGGTCCCGCAAATCCCCCAGGGTGCCCGTGGACAGAGCATCGTCCCTCTCCAACACCACCCGGGCACGGACGTAACCCCCGGAAAAGGGGCAGGCAGCCGGTTCGGGCAGAGCCCTCTCCGCCTCGCAGATGGCCATCTTGGCCAGGCCCAGGAGCAACCCAACCTGGACAGTAACGTCACAGTGGTTCAGCGAGTAGAGCTGCTGCCTCACAGCACCAGTTCGATGTATTGACCTCGCGGCCTCAAGGTGTTGAGTCAAATAGTGTGGAAACAGGCCCTGTCAGCCCAACCTACCCACGCCGACCAACGTGCCCCATCTACACCAGTCCCACCTGCCTGCATTTGACTGGGTGGTTTTACAGAGTGACTATGTGCTGTTCACGGGCACCCTGGGGATTTGCGGGACCGCTGGGCACCGCGGGGGGTGGAATGCATCCTTGATAAGGATGGAGAAATAGTTATTTAAGAATACTTGTTTGACTTGTATCATAATGGTGGGCTTGTTTGTATTGTATATGTTATTGTAATGATTGTACCTGCAAAGTGTGCCTCCAATCTCATCGGCCAACTTGCCTCAACATTTCAAATGTTGCTGAGCACCTGGACCACTCTTGGCACCTACACTGTCACCGTGATGCACGGCAATATTGGACAATGCCCTCGCCGTTACCTTCTTCAAGATCCTGGCAAGGTGAGGCAGCTCCCGGCAGCATCTTTGAAGCTGCTCTGCACATGAATCTCGATGTCCCTCTCATGTTGCATGAGGTGCTGGAGGAACAGCACAGAAATAGGCCCTGAGGCCCGCTGGGTCACCTACCCTCAACACTCATCCCACACTCTCATCGACTCCACCAGGGATAACTTAGAGAGTCGAGGAACCTGGGTGCTCTGGTCTGCACGTCTTTGGGATGTGGGAGCAGACCAGTGCACCCAGATAAAGCCCACGCGGTCACGGGGAGAACATGCAGATTCGACGCAGACAGCATCCGGGGTCAGGATGGAGCCCAGGTCTCTGGCGCCGTGAGGTGGCAGCTCTACCGGCTGCGCTAATGCGTTGCCCTGAAACTCTACTAGCGTTGTATTTCTGGCGTGGCGTGGCGTGGCGTGGCGTTCCTTGCGTTGGTTGTGAGAGCCGGCCGCTGGTGTAAGCGCGGCACGCATCACACTTGCTTTATTCTCTGCCAGAGAGAAGCCTTCAACCCAAGGTACACAAAAAAGGCTGGAGAAACTCAGCGGGTGCAGCAGCATCTATGGGCGAAGGCGATTATCTCCTTCGCTCCATAGATGCTGCTGCACCCGCTGAGTTTCTCCAGCATTTTTGTGTACCTTCGATTTTCCAGCATCTGCAGTTCCTTCTTAAACCTTCAACCCAAGCGGCCTCCCGATCACCCACTCACAAGGGACCACTCTCTGGATGAAAACTTACCCACGGAGTGACCATGCGGCGATTTAAACAGTGGAGGCAGCATTCAATTGGAGTCAACATCTAATAGCATGAAAGCAGGACTTCTTTCCACCCTCCCCCCCAAACTCCCTTACACCCACATCCCTCCCTCCAGCTTTACATTTCACTCCTCATCTCCTTATCTAACACCCTTTTGTCACCTTTGCACCTCTAGCCTTTGTCTCTTACTCCAGCCATCTACCAATTTTAGGCTTTGCCTGGTCCCCACCTCTCTTTTTCAGCTTTCTCCTGTGTTGAGGGTCCTAAAATAGGGTGTTAGTCTCTTTACCCAAGCTGATGTGTATTTGACAAAAAGCAAGTTTAGTTTAGTTTCAAGATAGTGTTGAGACTGGCCCTTCGGCCCACCAAATCCATACCAACCAACGATCACGTATACTACACCCCAGGGACAATTTACAGAAGCCAATTGCTGATCATCTCCAATCAGTACCCCATTCCTGCCTTCTCCCCATATCCCCTGACTCCACTATTTTTAAGAGCCCTACCTAGCTCTCTCTTGAAAGCATCCAGGGAACCGGCCTCTGAGGCAGAGAATTCCAGACTCATTACTCTCTGTGAGAAAAAGTGTTTCCTCGTCTCCGTTCTAACCTGCATGTCTTTTGGGATGTGGGAGGAAACGAGAGCACCAGAAAACTCATGTGGTCACAGGGAGGGTGTACAAACTCCGTACAGACAGCACCTGTAGTCAGGATTGAACCCGGGTCTCTGGTGGCGTAGGGCAGCAACTCTACCGCTGCGCCACCGTGCCTCCCAAAAAGTGCGGCAAAGATTTATTAGACTGTTGGCTGAACAGGAACTGTGCCCTGTGGAGTTCAGAAGAATGGGAGATGATCCAGGATTTAGTTTAGAGATACAGTGCAGAAACAAGCCATTCGGCCCACCGAGTCTATGCCACCAGCAATCCCTGCACACCAACACTATCCTACACACACTAGGGACAATTTTACCAATCCAATTAACCTACAAACCTGTATGTCTTTGGAGTGTGGGAGGAAACAGGAGCGCTCAGAGACCCATGGTCACAGGGAGAAGGTACAAACTCCGTACAGACAGCACCCGTAGTCAGGATCGAACCTGTGTCTGTGGCGCTGTAAGGCAGCAACTCGACCACTAGATGGATGTTTCATCGTATTGAAGCATCTCGATCCAGCAGCCTGTCTCAGGCCACGCGGGTCGGAGACATGTCCGGAGTGGGCGGTGAGTCATTGCATGTCTCTACCCAAGAGGTTTGTGGAGACTCTGTTGTTGTTTACTCACAACAGAGCGATTCTACATCTTAATGGGAATAAATTGTGCAGGAAAATGACACTAATAGATCAGACTGGAATAGCAGGTCAAGGCCAGATGGCCTATGTAGATCAGTCAGTATTAGTTGACCTGATCCATGTCGACAGCCTACTCCTATTTCCAAAGTTGTTTAGTTTTAAAGATTCAGCACGAAAACAGGCCATTCAGCCCACCAAGTCCATGCCAACTATCGATCACCCATTCTCACTAATTCTATGTTTAAGAAGGAACTGCAGATGCTGGAAAATCAACGGTAGATAAAAATGATGGGAGAAACTCAGCGGGTGAGGCAGCATCTAGATGCTGCCTCACCCGCTGAGTTTCTCCAACATTTTTGTCTACTAACTAATTCTATGCTATCCCATTTTCTCGTCCACTCCGTACATACAAGGCTCAGTTTGCAGAGGGCCAATTAACCCACAAACCCGCACGTCTTTGGGATGTGGGAGGAAACGGAGGAATCCCGCACAATCCCAGGGAGGACGTGCAAACTCCACACAGACATACCTGAGGTCGGGATCCAACTGTGGTTCTCTGGCGCTGTGAGGCAGCAGCTCCACCAGCTGCACCACTCCTGTGTTCTTCCCATGGGTGGCTGAACCTTTCTCTGGCAATATCGTTGCCAGAAATCTTTAGGATTTATACCCCAAATACTCTCTACTCCTTAAATCCCACTGCTTGTCCATCTGCCCCATTAACTCCTTCAAGACTCAGTTCTGCATTTCATTTGATAAAGCAGGGGAGGGAGTTCGATTGGTGCTGGCAAGATACAGGAACACCTCAGATTTGTGCTGGAGACAATGTGGGAAGATCAGTGATCACAAACATATTTTTTGAGATTGTCCCAAATTGTACCAATACTGGAGAGACATCCAGGTAGAGATTAAATTAATTCTGGGAGTGAATCCACCTTTGGAACCGGCTTGTTTCATATTAGGAGATACTCCAGCAGCGACAGATATTCAAAATCAGAAATATTTGCTTGGGGTGATGCTATTGATTGCTAAATAGATGATAACAGTGCTCTGGAGAAAGGAAATGCCACCAAATGTTCAACAGTGGAGAGAAAGATTGAAAAATGTATACTTGATGGAAGGTATAACTGCTAAACTCCAGTTGAGGACTGATGCCTTTAATATTATATGGAAACCGGTACTATTACAAATGATTAAGGATATGAATGGATGAGCTTGCTCTGGTGCCTGTGAATAAGATGATTTTATGATAGAATGTTAAGAGGATTTGAGGCGATGCTAATGAGGTTAGGTGATTTGTATTCTGTCATTTTGAGAATGTCTTTTGTGTGTTTCTTTGTTTTGTCTATGTGTATTGTCAATAAATGTTGAGATAAAAAAAAAGATAACGCAGGGGAGAGTATATTACTGTTGAATTAATATGCCTTTGACGGCAAAATCGCTCGGTCCGCCGTCCCACACTGAAATGCACTGAGTAATAACTTAGCAACACGCAGTAAGGTGTAGGAAAATTTAATACGTACTATAAACAAAGTATTTACACCCAAAATGCACTAACAGTGGCCTTTTTCACAAATATAAATTAATATTTACTTTTCTTTAAAGTCATTTAAAAAGTCCACATAAGTTTTACAGAACTGTACCGACCATTTCAGCAAAACAAAAAAACTACGTGGGACTTGGCAGCTGATATTTCATTGTCCTCTCCCGTTTCATCAACGTCTGTCTCCGCCGTTCTCACCATCTTGTGGCTGCAGCCGTTAGAAAATGTCCTAAAAAAAAGGGCGGACTTGGGGGGGTATATTCTTTGTGTCTGGTGGGGCCGAGGCAGCTTCGGAAGGTGACGGCTGTCGTGTGGAAGATCGGGAGGAATCGAGGGTGGGATATCAAGGAACTACACACCGGTTGAACACGGCCCGACTTGTTTCTGATCTCAGCAAGACCTCGTGGAGCTTTCTATACCTTGACAGACCAATTCAGTTTGGTTTGAAAGTGGTCAAGCAAATGCAGGAAGCTTTCTTCAGAAGTACCTTTGGAAGGGTCCGTCTTCCTGAGTCTCCAACAGCTGACATTGTCCAGCACCCCAGCTTGCGTTCATTGTTACACTTTACCCATGAACAACACAGCTAAGATTCAGCCTGAATACTGATTGTGGAATTGCACATTCCTGCAAGTCCCCCCCTGCTCATTTCCCGAGAAAGCAAATGCTTTCACTTGTCGCTTCACCTCCCCCCTTGACTCCATCCAAGGACCCAGCAGGTGCGGCAGAGGTTCACCTGCACCTCCTCCAACCTCATCTATTGCATCTGCTGCTCTAGATGTCAACTGATCTACATCGGTGAGACCAAGCGTAGGCTTGGAGATCGCTTCGCCCAACACCTCCGCTCGGTTCGTAATAACCAACCTGATCTCCCTGTGGCTCAGCACTTCAACTCCCCCTCCTATTCTGAATCCGACCTTTCTGTCCTGGGCCTCTTCCATGGCTTATCGACTAGCAGGCTTATCGTGTCGTCTCTAGGCCAGCCACTCACTACATTTCTTGGCAGGGTGCAAGTGCGGACTCCTGAACCCCAAGCATCAACTCCATCCATTCAGCCCTTTGGCCTCTCTACACTCAGTCTGTGGACAATTCCGCATTGAGAGCAGCAGCCACAGAGTGCCATCAAGCCTCATTAGAAGCCAAGCAAACCTCTAGCCCAGACACATGCATTTATGATACACTGTCTTGAGTTCACAACACTGGACGCCTGATATATGCATTACCCTGGGCTGAAGTATAGATCAATGACATCTTAGGTTGTGGTCTCTATATCTGTGGCTCCTGTCTGGGTCTCTACACTCGCCATGCACTTCCTCCTTGGTGGTGTGGATACTATCTGACCTCTAGCTTAATATGCAATCTGTATAAGGGGGAAGTCCTTTGCATTTCCTATGCAACAGGCAGGAATTATCAACCCTCCTGCCCCAGTGCCCTGTAGAAGGAGGGACGGTCCTTGTATCTCCGATAAAACATCCAACTCCGTCCACCAAATGCCACCTGATGTGTTGACAGAGTGGCAGGTTTGATACAGGCAGCTCACTGCACCGAGGTGCATGGGTGTCCGCATGGTCTGCCGCAGCGAGGTGCATGGCTGCAGTCCAGAGACTGGAGGGTCAGGCAAGGCATGGTCCAGCCATGGGGCGAGTGGGTCACTCTGGCCTACGCCCACAACGTTTAACGAGAAGAATGATGATGTGAGGAAGAGCACGCTCCAAATTAACGACATGTGCTGGAGAAACACAACTGATGGAGGAGGTTAGAGCCTTGAGGGAGGCTCAGAGTTTCTGATGATCGGGCCAACTCTACGGGGAGGGGGGGAGATCCAGTAACATGTCACAATGTCAACAGGACTCAAAGAGCCACCCCCTCCCTGGAAGTGGCCATCAGCCTTCAGTCTGGGAGGAAACACGTTTCACATTTAATGTTAATCTCTCAATAAACATTTCTGCCTAGTAGGAGCTAAAGTGTTGCAATGATGAGGTGGGAGATTGCAACCTTCACGTGGTCCGCCCTGTTTCGACCAATGCAATCAACCCGGCACGCACAATCAAATAGAACAAGTTGTCCTACAACTTTAGGCTGAGCACGACATACGCAACAAGGAGAAGATTGCAATGTTCACGACATTAACCAATAGTGTAGCGCAACTTAATGGACACTTGCAATTGCGAAACTAAATGGTGGCCGGGATCTTGTTCCAACACTGTCGGGTTGTGCAAACCATCTCCTCCACTGATACACTGATTATTGTTAGCAGCAGAAAGCACAAGGATGAGAAGCAGTCTCGCGGGTATTTCTGGTATAACCAACCCCACGGTTGTGCCAATAGGCAATGTTGGGGACAGAGAGTTTCAGACTCACAATAACAAAGTTGTTTTTTTATCCTGCACGATTTTCAAAAATAAAGTTTCTGTTTAATAGTTTAAAGTTTACTTTTGTTACTGCAAGCTAAAAGTGCTAAAGACTCTTGGTTTCATAGAGCCTCACTGCACAAGAGCCAATGGAAGCAACGGCTTGTCAATTTCAATGCCTTCCCACGGTGAAACTAGCAGCTGTGTTCTGAAAAGACAATGGTGTCTGATTACTGCGGGGAGGTTACAGGGAGGGAGATTTTTCTTCCAACACTGATAATTTTTTTTCCAAGACAGCTTTTTTTCCAGCATGTCGATTTCCAAAGTAATTATTAAGTGGTTCTCCGGCTCCCAATTGAAATAACGTTATAAGTCTATGTAACACTAATAATGTTGCCCAATTCATCAGGCACGTTACATCCAACTCTTCCTAAGGGTCTGTCCCACTTGGGCGTCATTTGCGCATCACTCAGGTGGCGGGCGAAGATTTTGTGAATCCAAATATCCTGGGACGCCGCGCATGATCGCGCATCGCTGCCTCAAATGATGTCACGTAAATGACCCCCAAGCGGGGCAGGGCCTTTATGGAAACAGGCGTTACAGCAGAACTCCCTGTACTAGATGCAAGACAGTGAAGTATAGGTAGATACTGTGGGTTCTTGCTTCTCTCCAATCACTAAGTATGACCAGGTTCATTAACAAGGCTTAACCTCGGTGACAACAGATAGTCAGCAGACCAGATCCCATTTTGGCGTTCACTAGCTGTACACTTACTTAAAAACACAAGTCGCACTTTTATAATCTATCTCACAATCTGGAGGTTCTGTTATGTTTACAGTGAGAGTTTCGACAGGGGAATAGATGGGGTAGACAGTCAGAATCCTTTAACCAGGATGGAAATATCAAATACTAGAGGGCATCGCTTTAAGGTGAGAGGGGCAAAGTTTTAAGGAGATGTGGGGGGGGCAATTTGTTCATTTACACAGAGGGTGTCGAGTGCCTGGATGGTGCTGCCAGTGGTGGTGGTTGAAGCAGACACATTGGTGCCATTTGAAAGACTTTTGGATGGGTATATAGACATGCATGGAATGGTGGGATATGAGTTATGTGCAGGTAGATCAGGGATGGTTTTGGCATCATAGACATTGTGGGTCGAAGGGTTTCTTGTGTTGTACTGTTTCATGTTCTATAATCTACTTGCTTCCACCTTACACACTCATTCAATCCTAGTGGAAGTGTTTGTCCTACAGCTTGTGCTGCACAAACATTGCCATGTTGGGGGCAAGTCAACAGAACAGGGGAGCACATTCAGGACCATGTTAAGATGAAGTGAGAGGAAGGAAGGAATTAGGATTCCAGGGCGTGTTAGCACATCGGTGCCCGAACAAAGTACAGATAAGGAAATCATTTAAAGGGCATCTGGATGAGGACTGACTCAAAGCAGAAGAACTGGGAGAAGTTAGAAACCAGGAGCGAGAAAGCAGGAAATGGAACCAGCAGGTCTAGATCATTGGTTGGAACAATGTTTTGGATTGAGACATGGAAAGAAAGGAACAAAATGCATTTGCAGAATGGAAGGCTGGGATTGAGGAACATTCCCCCATTTGGGAATTTTACACACTTGCACTAAACTGTACACAGAAAATATTTCACTGTACCTCGGTACATGTAACAAATGTGCCGCAAGGAATTGCAGCAGCCCAGACCATCACACAAACCAATCTCCCTGCCATTGTCTCCATTTACACCTCACGCTGCCTCGGCAAGGCCAGCAGCATAATCAAGGACGAGTCGCACCCTGGCCACTCCCTCTTCTCCCCTCTCCCATCAGGCAAGAGGTATAGAAGTGTGAAAACACACACCTCCACATTCAGGGACAGTTTCTTCCCAGCTGTGATCAGGCAACTGAATCATCCTACCACAACCAGAGAGCAGTCCTGAACTACTATCCACCTCACTGGTGACCCTCAGACTTTGTAAATGGCTCGATTGTAATCATGTATTGTCTTTCTGCTGACTGGTTAGCACGCAACAAAAGCTTTTTACTGTACCCTCGGTACACGTGACAATAAACTAGACTCTACTGTAAATAAAGTACTGTACCCCTTAGGACTTAACATTGAATCCAACCATTTCAGGCACCTCTCCTTATTTCCCTTCTCCTCACATGTGGTTCTGCCTATCCTTTTCAACGTGGCTTTGTCGGCTCTGTCCGTAACGGTTGCATTGTGATGCTGTGACCACCGTGGCTTGGCCCCTCTCACACACATTCACTTTCTTCCCTCCATCAACCAGAACACGGTTATTTTCCTCCTATTCCAACTCCGACTGCAGGTCCCTTGACCTGAAACGCTGAGCATCTCGATCCTCACTGGAGCTGCCCGACCCGCAACCAACTTCCTGAATTTTACTGTTTTGTGAAAGAAACCAAAACCAGACCCAAGTTACCCTACTTTGTCCCGCCACTCAAACAAAATCCACTGGATTGGTGTAATGAGAAGAATAGGAACGGTACTGGTGGCACAAGATGGCGACGCAGGTAAGTATTGGGCCAAATGGGACGAGCTCAGATGGGGCATGTTGGTCAGCATGGAGGAGTTGGGCTGAAGGGCCTGGGTCCATGCTGTAAGAATGCTTTTATCCATAAATATCCGCCTTCAAGAGTTTTAGTTGGTGAAAGGTTGGTGGTGAATCGAAGCGTTATTGTGTCGGAAGGAACTGCAGATGCTGGTTTATACCAAAGATAGGCACAAAGTGCTGGAGTAACGCAAGATGGTCAGGCAGCATCTCTGGAGAAAAAGGATGGGTGATGTTTCAGGTGGGGTCCCTTGTGGGTGAATAGCAAGGGTGGGGGGGGGGATGGATGGAGGCAGGAATGACGATGGTGATATTAGAGGCAGGCACGTTGAAGTTGGGGGGCAGGTTCGATGGGGCTGGGGAGCAAGGCGCCTGGCCTGTAGGGTAAAGCTCCACTTTCGCCTTGACTGGACACACTGAGGCTCAACTTATATGTGGATTAGCAGGGAATGAAGGGGTATCAGGTACATAAGTGAAGGTCTTGGCACCATGTTCGGCACAGACACCGTTCTATGTACATCCAGGAACTGCCCTGGGTCCAAGGAACGCAGGGACACACTGGACCTCAAACACTGACAATCCCGACATTGTATGGCACAAACACTCACTCTGGGCATATTTCCCTGCTCACCACTGGTTCACCAAAGTCCTCTCTCTCCACCAGCTCCGCCTTATCTTTCCCCTTTGAAAGAAAACATACATAAATCTGTCGCCCCTCCCCCCGTATCAAACACAGGTCAGAACAAAGTAGTAAAAAAATAAGTTATTTGCCAGCGGTGCTGTGGTGATCCTGGTGAGAGTGAGAGTGAGGGTGAGGAGGAAGGAACCTGGGAGCAGGCAGCGTAAGGAGAAGCAAATGGAACAAAGTGCTTGCACTGAGAGTGACGGCATGCAATGCTTCAATACTGCGGCCACTGGAGACACCCACTGATCCTTCCTCTGCTTCTTGTGCAGGTAAAGTCCTAATACTGGTTGTGAATAAAGACACCACATTCTAACGACAGGCTGAAGCGCAGGCAGGGAGAAAAGGTGAAGCTCTATCCCGACAGGACACCCGAGTGCCGCGCTCCCCCGCTGTTCTGCCGACCTGCTGCCCCCGTGGACTGTGGAAGAATTCAGAAGCTCGCTGCGTCCCTTCCCGCTATGGTTTTTTTGATGTTCCGCAGGCAGGTCAGGGGCAGTGCCACAGACGGGTTGGCGCGCGGCACACCGCTCACTCCCCCCCCCCCCCTCCCCCCCTCAACACCGGTACTACTACTGCCTGCGTCTCGCGGCCACTGCGTTCCGCGCTGGTTTCTGCAACCCTGTCGGGGGTGGGGGGTAGGACGGACCTGCCCGACACCAGCGCGCACAGCGGGCGTTAGCCGCGCACATCGAGGGTGCAACACCGACGTAGTTTGGCAAAGACCATTGGAACAGGTAAAGATGGCAGAAGACAAGGCGTTCTCCCGCCCGGATTTGCACCCTCGGCTGAAGGCCGGTCCACGAGGGGCTCTCCTCAGAAAGGGCACGCTGAAACCATTGCCTGCAATGTAGTTGTCATCTCCCACAAGGCTGGTCCTTCCCCTCCCCCCCGCCATAGACGGGCTGAGATTCCAGAAGGAGCCCGCGTGATTTCTTGCAGTTGGGCCATCGCTGGGCTTTGTCCACGTTGTGAGTGGCCCTCTGTTCAAGCAGCAGAATCATCTCCCATTCTCCCCGAATATTTCACATTCGTTATGCCATTGATATCACAGTAGTCTCTCCTTGGATGTGTGTGTGTGTTTGTGCGCGTGTACGTGAGTGTGTACATGTGTGTGTGTGCACGTCTACGTGTGAGTGAGTGTTTACATGTGTGTGTGTATGCAATTGTGTGCGCGCAAGTGTGTGCATGTGGGTATGTGTACGTGTGTGTGTGTTTGTGCGTGCGTGTGTATTTGCGAGTGTGTGCACATATGTATGTGTTTATGCGTGTGTGTGTATTTGCGAGTGTGCGCGTGTGTGTGTACATGTGTATGTGCGCGTGTGTGTGTGTATTTGCGAGAGTGTGCATGTGGGTGTGTGTACATGTGTGTGTGTGTGTGTGTGTATTTGCGAGAGTGTGCATGTGGGTGTGTGTACATGTGTATGTGTGTGTGTGTGTATTTGCAAGTGTGTGCATGTGGGTGTGTCTTGTGAGAAAAGGGATACACGTGAGGGTTCCACTTCAGCATGATTGGCGGAAGAGTGGATCAGTTTCCTTGTTTCCCCCTGGGGCCAGGCAGGCGGGGCTCTACGTTTTCCTCGCGTTCCAGTTGTAGTCGGGAGTGTCCAGCGAGCGGTCGAGTGGGGACCTGTGATCGTGCGGTGACCTCGAATCGTGCGGCGATTTCTGGGAGAGGGGCGAGCGGTGTTCTGAGGAGAGGGTCTTGTGCTCCATGGGCTTCTCCATGTGAAAGGGTCGGTAGTGTTCAGAAGGCCCTTGGCTGTGGTAGGCTCCGGGACCTCTGTGATCGGGCAAGCGGCGGAAGTCTTGTTGGTGCCCGACGTTGTGGTGGTCCTGAGGTCGAAACTCATCAGACCGGCGACGTTTCATGTCCTGGTGGCGCCTGCAAGGAAAGCAAACAAGACCTTAGAAGGCAGGTGGAGCTGCTGCCTCACGGAGCCAGGGACCCGGGTTCGATCCTGACCTCAGATGCTGTCTGTGTGGAGTTTGCACATTCTCCCTGTGACTGCGTGGGTTTCCAGCGGGTGTTCCGGTTTCCTCCCACATCCCAAGGACATGGTTTCTGTAAATCGCCCCTAGTGTGTAGGGAGTGGATGAGAAAGTGGGATAACATAGAACTAGTATAAACGGGTGATAGAGGGTCGGCATGGACTCAGTGGGCCAAATGGCCTGTTTCTCTGCTGTATCTTTCAATCAATCAAACTGATCAAGATTAGTTCTACGTGTAGGAAGGAACTGCAGATACTGGTTTAAATTGAAGACAGACACAAAATGCTGGAGTAACTCAGCGGGACAGGCAGCATCTATGGAGAGAAGGAATGGGTGACGTTTCGGGTCGAGACCCTTCTTCAGACTGATGTCAGGGGAGTGGGCGGGACAGAGATAGAATGTAGTCGGAGACAGTAAGACTGGTGGGAGAACTGGGAAGGGGGAGGGGATGGAGAGAGAGGGAAAGCAAGGGCTATTTGAAGTTAGAGGAGTCAATGTTCATACCACTGGGGTGTAAACTACCCAAGCAAAATATGAGGTGCTGTTAGTCCAATTTGTGCTGGGCCTCACTGTGACGATGGAGGAGGCCCAGGACAGAAAGGTTAGTGTGGGAAGGGGAGGGGGAGTTGAAATGCTGAGCAACCGGGAGATCAGGTAGGTTTAGGCAGACTGAGCGGAGGTGGTCGGCGAAACGATTGTCGAGCCTGCGCTTGGTCCCGCCGATGGACAGAAGTTGACACCTGGAACAGCGGATACAGTAGGTTGGAGGAGGTGCAAGTGAACCTCAGCCTCACCTGGAAAGACCATCGGGGTCCTTGAATGGAGGTAAAGGGACAGGTGTTGCATCTCCTGTGATTGCAGGTGAAAGCACCTGGGGAGAGGCTGGTTTGGGTGGGAAGGGACGAGTTGACCAGGGAGATGCGGAGGGAGCGGTCTCTGCGGAAAGCAGAAAGGGGTGGAGATGGGAGGATGTGGCTAGTCGTGGGATCCTGTTGGAGGTGGAGAAATGTTGGAGGATTATATGCTGTATGCGACGGCTGATGGGGTGGAAGGTGAGGACAAGGGGGACTCTGTCCTTGTTACGAATGGGGGGTGGGGAGGAGGAGCATGAGCGGAGTTGCAGGATATCGAGGAGACTCTGGTGAGAGCCTCATCTATAATGGAAGAGGGGAACCCACGTTCCCTAAAGAATGATCTAGTATGGATAACCTCATCCTGGGCGCAGATGCGGTGTAGACGGAGGAATTGTGTAGGGGGATAGAGTCTTTACAGGAAGCAGGGTGGGATTAGTTCTATGATGCTTTTGCTGCCCTTGACCTGCTGGCTGGTAAGCATCCAGCCAGGTACTCTCCTGAACTCCCGGTGGCGTAGCCTCGCTGAACATCTGCCCAATGTGACTGCCCCAACCCCTGCTCTGGTCCACATGCCTTTGGTCGGCTCGGTGGCGCAGTCTCTGTTGCTGCCTTCCAGCACCAGAGACCCGGGTTCGATCCCGACTATGGGTTCTGTCTGTAGATTTCGAACGTTCTCCCCGTGACCTGCGTGGGTTTTCTCCAGGCGCTTGGGTTTCCTCCCACGTTCCAAAGACATACAGGTTTGTAGGTTAATTGGCTTCTGCAAATGGTAAATTGTCCCCAGTGTGTAGGGTAGAGCTAGTGTACGGGGTGACTGCTGGTCGGTGCGGACTGGTTGGGCTACCTGTGACCGCCCTGTATCTCTACACTAAGCAACTGCTGAGACCTGGTTCTCCAGCTGACTGACCGACTGTGGTGACGGACACAGAGCCAGGGAGAGCAACCATCATTGACTGATCTCTCCAGACCCTCGTGCTCGTGGCAACCAATGATGAGTGAACAAGGTGGGACCTGGAACCCGACCGGAGGCTCAGCAGTAGGCAGTCGGCGAGACGGGGAGATGTCGGGCACCAGGAGCAAGGGCCGGTTGGAGGGTGAACTGGGGTAATGCCTCCATGTTGTTGTGTGCCAGGGCTTATTCTGGGGAGAAGGCAGGAGGATAGGGTCAAGCGGGATAGATTGAATGGCGGAGTAGACGTGATGGGCTGAATGGCCTAATTCTGCTCCTATCAGCTTTGAAGGTCGGCTGCAGGAGGCGCCCCCGGGATATAAAGATGGCCGGGCGGTGGGTGGAGAGGGACATCGGAACTGCACCAGTAAATCGAAAACACGCGGGCCGACCGATTTTAAATAAAGAGGCCAAAATATGGCGGCGCTCGCGTGTGTAAATATGCAAAAATAAACCGCGATGTCGCTGCATACGTGACAACTACAGCTGCGCTGAGCCGTGGAAAACAAGGCACCTGTCGTAATAGTCGCGGTGACCTCGATGGTCGCGCTCGTCATCGTACTGGTTATACGGCCGCTTGCGGTGCAGGTTGTTGGGCCGGTAATTGCCGGAATTGCGGTGGGGATCTCCGTGTGGCCGCCGGTCGTCAAAGTGGTGGTCCTTGTATCGGTGCTGGTCGTAGGGGTGGTGCCGCTCGGAGGGCCAGTGCTGGCTGCTGTAGTTGTACATTCGCTCCCTCTGGCGATCGCCTCGATCTGCACCGGGCACAAGACAAGACAGGCGGGGCTTCAGCGGGCCTGCACGCACCAGCTCTATGCACGCAGCAACCATCACAACACACGGCCCACCACAAACTCCCTCCCTCCCTCCCTCCCTCCCGCAAGCAAGCTATCATTCATATCCACCCGGAAAATCAATGCAACCAGACGCTGGGAATCCAAAAATAAAAACAGGAGGTGCAGGAAACACACGGAAGGTCAGGCAGCATCTGTGGAGAGAGGGACTGTGTCATGTCCAAGACCTTTGATCAGAACCAGGAGAGAGAGAAAACCTTTACGTTGCACTAAACGTTATTCCCTTATCATGTATCCGTACACTATAAATGGCTGGATTGTAATCATGTATTGTCTTTCTGCTGACTGGTTAGCATGCAACAAAAAGCTTTTCACTGTACCTCGCTACACGTGACAACAAACTGAACTGAACTGGTGGAGGATGTGAAGAACAAAGCGAATATGAGTGATAGGATGAGACCACATGTGGCCGGGATGAAACGTAGCCATCAGAGTTCAGAACAGATAATGTTTTGTCTTGTGACGTGTTGCTGGTGGTGGGACATTGGGGTGGAGTTAGTTGCTGCCTTGCAGCGGCAGAGACCCACGTTCGATCCTGACTACAGGGGCTGCCTGTATGGAGTTTGTACGTTCTCCCCGTGACCCCAGTTTCCACCCACACTACAAAGGGTTTGTCGGTGATTAGGAGATAGAGCTAATGTACGGTGCGATCGCTGGTCGGCGCAGATATGCGGGGGGCTGATGGGTCCGCGTTTCCGCTCTAAACTCTCTACGACTAGCAGCACCTCGTGAAGCTGATGCGAATGTGACGTTGACGTGGGCTTCGGGGGGGGGGGGGGGAGAGGAAAGGCGAACCGAGGAACGTTCGGTCCCCGTGGAAAGCCGGAAGGGGAGGTGAAGGCGATTCACTGAAGATGATAGAAATAACAAACAGTGATCCATTGAAAGTGGAGACTTTGGAATAGTGAGTGGGCAGAATGTCGTGTGAACTTTGCACCAGAGATAAGCCCAAGTTGGCAGCAGGAGTGGAGTCCTTACTGCAGTCTGTGCCTGTAGTCAGCACATACACAGCACCCTATCGCGGTGTTCTGGGCAATTTTAAGGAGCTGTGGCCATGCTGGGATTCACCGCCCTGTCTCCGTGCTGTAAGGAAAATGCTCTTCCTGCACCAAGGTTGCACCCGTCAAACATCCTTTCAGATATGGGGTTCCCCAACAACGCATAGGACAATCCTACAGGCCAGTAAAATCATAGGAGCAGCATTAGGCCATTCAGCCCATTGAGTCTGCTCCACCATTCAATCATGGCTGATCTACCTTTCCCTCTCAACCCCATTCTCTTCTGCCTTCTCCTTGTAATCTTTGGCAACTTACTAACCACAAACCAAGCAACCTACTTCCACGTTAAAAATGCCCTTGGCAATGACTTGGCCTCCACAGCTGTTTGTGGCAATTAATTCCATAGACTCACCACCGTCTGGCTAAAACAAATCCTCCTCATCTCCATTCTGGCAGCTTTAAATTCTTTATTAAACTGATAGTACTGACGCAAGACCTTAAGCCCCAGATTTTATTTAATTAATCGAATTTGGAAATCAGCTGTAGTGGGATTTGAACCCTTGCCTCCAGGTCCCCGGCTGACAGGCCTGTAACATGGCACCCTTCTGTAGAGCGCGCTCGAACTACTGTAAGGTGACGCTGAAGTCTGAAGAAGGGTCCTCGACCCGAAACGTCACCCATTCCTTCTCTCCAGAGATGCTGCCTGCCCGGCTGAGTTACTCCAGCTTTTTGTGCCTATCTCCGGTGATGCTGAAGTTCAACATCGGCCTGCAGCCAAGTTACTAATGCTGAAGCTCGTCACCAACACCACCAGGTGAGCTGTAGGTACAACACCACACCTCTATTGAGAGCTGACGAGCTGAGTTAAGGGCCTGTCCCACTTGGACGACCTAATCCATAAGTTTAGAAGACCTTAGATGAGTTGATAAAAATGTCAAGGTGGTGTTGACTCGCCGAAGTAAAAGACCTCCTACGACTATGTCTACGACCCCCCCCTCGACCTCAGTCTTCCACACCTAAGACCAACTACGACTAGCTACAAGTGGAAAATGATCGCATGATAAAATGATGTCATGTTTGCATTTTTTTTCTCGGGCCGGTTACTGACCTACGACTACTATCACGACCTACTACGAGTAAAAAGTATCGATTTATTCCATGCCGACCATTTTTTTCCTCGTGGACATTTTTTATCAGGCTGGATAAAACGTTGCGACCTACTTGAGGCCACGAGTACGCGGAGACCACTCACGAGCCTGAGGAAGAGTTACGAAAACCTCCTACGACCTCGTGGCGACCATGCTGCGAGTATGAGTCAAGGGCAAACTCGGCAGAGGTCGCCAATTAGGTGAAAGTGGGACAGGGGCTTTTGAACGGCTTTTTGTGTCGATCTTCTGTTTCAACCAACAACCCTGCATCTTTCCTACACTTTTACCGGGAGGCGGTTGGTTGCCGCAGGCTCGGCGGACCACGGGGCCCGTTTCCACGGCGCTGTTCCCTCCCGTCTTACCTGCGTTGTTGAAGGGGCGCTTGTTGTGCTGGGGGTAGGGGTCTCGGTGATGCGGGTGTTGGTGGTGGGGTGGCAGCAGGTGCGGGCCGTGAGGTCCATGCTGCATGTGTGACTGAGAGTTCATGGAGTCCCGACTCGACCCCGATGGCTCCGGCTTGAACTGACGCCTGCTCTCCGAATTATTCCCCTTCTTCTTCTGCTCCTCCTGTAGAGACCGGACACAGTAAGCAACACCGTCGTTAGATCTGAGTCCGGCACTGCAGCACGTGACTTGTTCTGGAGCAGTTTAGAATAGTTTAGAGATACAGCATCGAAATTCGCCCATCATATCCACGCCGACCATCCATCTCCCGTACCCTATGTTATCCTACGCCACGCTCCCCCATCCCCCGGCCTGCTCCCTCTCCCCCCCCCCCCCCCCCCCCCCCGCCCATCACCCCTGCCCCGCTTTCTCTCTCTCCCCCCACACCGCTTTCTCTCCCCCCCCACCCCGCTCTCTCTCTCCCCCCCTGGCCTGTGCTCTCTCACCCCCCCCTGCCATCTGTTTCCATGCTCCTGACTGTGGACACCATTGCAAACGAGTGCTTTGTGGTTCACTGAACCGTGCCGACGTGACCAGCCCCGATATTGACTCCGTTGTGTCTTTACTGCTGCATGTGCGCAGGGCAAAAGCGCGGTGGAATTATTTTCTTACAAACAGTCCAGTAGAGACTCAGTGCTCAGACTGGTGATCTGGGCTCAACGTCCACTCTCTGTGGGAAGTGTGAGGGTGAGGGCAGAGGGGGTCCATTCCCCCCCCCCCCCCCCCCCCCCCCCCCCCCCCCTCCCCCCCCCCTCCCTCTCCCTCCCCCCACACTGCCGGACACAGGCAACACAAATGGAAAAGTAAGTGGACGTATACTGGGAATACCGTTACCTCTTCCTGGGATCGCCGTTTCTGTGCCAACTTGTACAGCTTGTGTAGCTTCCGGGCGTCAAACTCGGTGAACTTGGAGACAAAAATCCAGAGATTTCTGCGGGAGAATGATTCAGTGAAGAACTGTACCAGTAGCGGAGTTGTAGTGCGTTAAAACTCACTCACTGCGGAGAGCAGTGATGGCAAAATGCAGGCTAACAGCAAGGACAGTCTGAAGAAAGGTCCCCGCCCACAATGCTGCCACTACCCATGTTCTCCACAGATGCTGCCTGACCTGACGAGTTACTCCGGGACTTTTTGTCTTTTGTTTTGTACACCAAACTCTGCAGTTTAGTTTGGGTTAGAGATATAGCGCGGACACAGGCCCTTCGGCCCGCCGAGACCATGCCGACCAGCGATCCCCGCTGAGTGTGCATCAAACCTGCGGAGAATCATTGAAGGCCGAAGCACACACTTCCAGCCACGCCTGCAGTCCACAGGATAATGACAGGTTTCCATCCCCCAAGAAAGGCCCATGAGCAGAATTTTTAGTACATCGGAACGGAGGGGCGGTGTGGGAGAGGATGGCAGTGACGGGGAGATTGAGTCGACCTCACGGACTGATTGGCTTGGTTAAAAAATTGTAAACTGTCCCGAGTGTGTGTAGGATTGTGTTGCTGGTCAGCGTAGACTCGGTGGGCCGAAAGGCCTATTTCTGCGCTGTATCTCCAAACTGAACTAATTTCAAGGAATTGGAAACAAATGTGAGAGTTTAGAGACAGAACTGTTCATGGTTCAGGTCTGTGGCAGCTTTTAAAAAAAAAATCAAAAATATGTATTCAAATATTAAAATAGTATTTACAACACAATAAAACTCAACAGAACCCACCACCATAGTACACGACAAAACGAATATACTACTAAACAACTTTATAACAATCCTTGTCCAGGATACATTCCACCCAACGGTCCCGGAACTCTCCCAGGGTGCTCGTGGACAGCACGTAGTTGCTTTCTAGTACCACCCGGGCGCAGACATAACCCCGGAAAAGGAGCAGGCAGCCGGCTCGGGCAGAGCCAGCCAGGTCTATGGCAGCTTAGTAGGTGGTGAGATGATCCATTTGGAGAAACTACTTTCATGTTACTCTACACACGAGTTTTATTTGACAGCAAAGAGGACAAAGAGCCTGGTGCCCTCTCACATGAGCGCTGATCTAATGTATCATTTCCAGACCAACGTTCACACAGCTGCAGCCACTTACAGGGGGGAGGTGATCTCACACACTGACAATGGAGGTAGTCAGTGTTCACACAGCAAGATCTCATAAGCAGGAGACCAAAGAGTGACTACACCACAAGCTTTCAGTGATTTTGTTCAAAGGGGAGACTAATGTTCACGGCTGTCACATGTATGGAGACACAAAGAAAACCTTTGTTCTGTGTAGGAAGGAACTGCAGATGCCGGTTTAAACCGAAGGTGGACACAAAAAGCTGGAGTAACTCAGCGAGTCAAACCCAGGCAGATCACACCACCCATGACTGAAAGATCACCATACATGAGGTCGTGCAAATGAGAAAGATAACAGGGCGCAGAATACAGAGTTACAGCTACAGGAAAAGTGCAAGAGTCACAGCAAGGTAGATTGGAAGACTAGGAATACAAACCCTGCCTGAATTTCGTAAAAGGGTTACATTCCATAAGCCCTTACATAAGTCAGAGTTTACACATGTTGGAATCACCTGCAAACTAGGTAGGATCAAAAAACTGCAGATGCTGTTTAAATGACATACGTTTACAGAGAATTACTGAGATGTACTCTCAGGGTACAAGAGTCCACAAACACGTTTAAGTACAAAGCTGTCCATTATACAGTGAAACACAAATTGCTGGAGGAACTCAGCGGGTCAGGCAGCATCTGTGGAAGTAATGGACAGATGATGTTTCAGATTGAACAAGGGCCCCCACCTGAAACGTCGCCTGTCCATTCCCTCCACAAGTGCTGCCCGACCCGCTGAGTTATTCTAGCACTTTGCGTTTTGCTCAGGATTCCAGCATCCAGTTTTTGGACCATTAAATAGATTTTTTGTAAATGTCATTCAGTTAAATAACGATTTGATAAGTATCCTGATGAGTAGAAAGGAACTGCAGATGCTGATTTACACCATAGACACAAAATGCTGGAGTAACTCAACAGTTCATAAGTTATAGGAGCAGAATTAGGCCATTAAGTCTACTCGGCCATTCAATCATGGCGGATCTATCTTCCCCTCTCAACCCCATTCTCCTGTTTCATTCTCCCCATAACCCTTGACACCCGTTCTAATAAAGAATCTGCCTGTCTCTGCCTCAATGGGTCAGGCAGCGTCTCTGGAGAAAGGGAACAGGTTCCTTCTTCAGACTGAGTCAGGGGAGAGGGAAACTGGAGGTGTGGAAAGGTTGGGAACACATCAAAACTAATGGGTATCCTGAGGGAGTGGGTCTCGTCAAGGGTGAGGGGTGGTTTAACGAACCTTCTCCAGATCTTGACGTGCTCGGAGTCACTGTAGGCCTTCAAGCAGTCGGTGATGCGGTCGCCGATCTTCAGCAGGCAGCTGCGCGTGTGCTGCAGCTGTTCCTTCTCCGACAGCCCCTCCTCCGGCTTGTCCAGCTGCTTCAGAGCCTTCTTCACAGGCCGCATCCTCTCCTTGCACTGAGCGGGCAGCCAGGGGACAAGATGCATCTTATTAGAGACTCACGTAAACCACGGCTTCATCCAGCCGCGCGCAACGACTCTGTTCCGTGTCCAGTACAGGATCATCCATCCATTCATCCATTCATTCATTCATTCATTCATTCATTCATCATTCATTCATTCATTCATTCATCATACATTCATTCATCCATTCATTCATCATTCATTCATTCATTCATACATTCAAGCATACATTCATTCATTCATTCATTCAATCATTCAGGAGGATGAGAAGTCATCTTATAGAGCTGTACAAGATCATACGAGGAATAGATTGGGTAAATGCAGTCTTTAGACTTTAGAGATACAGCGCGGAAATGGGCCCTTCAGCCCACCGACCCAGCGCCAACCAGCGATCACCCTGTACACTAGCACTATCCTACACACTAGGGACAATGTACAATTTTAGCAAAGCCAATTAACCTACAAACCTGCACGTCTTCGGAGTCTGGAAGGAAACCGGAGCACCTGGTGGAAACCCAGGCGGTCAAGGGGAGAACGTACAAACTCCGTACAGACAGCACCTGTAGTCACGATTGAACCCCGGTCACTGCCGCTATAAGGTGGTGGCACCTTTGTGCCCAGAGTAGGAGAATCGAGAACCAGAGGACATAGGGGAGAGATTTTAATAGGAACCTGAGGGCTAACTTTTTTACACAAAAGGCAGAGGGTATATTGAACGAGCTGGCGGAGGAGGCACTTGAGGCAGGTACTAACATAACATTTAACCAGACATTTGGACAGGTACATGGATAGGTTCAGTTTAGAGGGATATGTGTGCCATGCGCAGGCAAGTGGGACTAATATAGTTGGTCGGCGTGGGCAAGCTCAGCCAAAGGGTCTGTTTACACTCTGTATGACTCTAAGCAGGCAATGGTTATGGTACACAGAGGGGCCATTTGTAATGTTTCTCACCCATTCATCAGCACGAAAGATACATTAGAAGATTAGCCGGTGCAACTATTTTGCTTTACTACCGACTCCTTCAAAGAGTATATTGAACAGCGTTGACCCCGTGATATTCACCGCCATGTTGCTCACTTACGATGCTGAATGTCTCCTGGTCCAACTCATCCTCTCCCTCTTCCCCGATAGGTACGGGGTCGTTGCCAGCCGTAATGTGCACCGGGCCCTTGGCAACAGATTTCCGCACCTTGTCCTTCGCGTCCGCTTTCAGCTGGTCAGGAGAAATTGCGAAAAATTACCGTTGAGCAAAGAGCAGTAGCGTGGCGCAGCGGTTTCTTCCCACACTTCAAAGACGTACATGTTTGCCGGGTTAAGGGCCTGTCCCACTTGCACGATCTTTACAGGTCACTGCTGGCACCCGTCATAGGTCGCCGAAATTTTCAACATGTTGAAAATTCAGCGGTGACCGGAAAGACTCTGGAGACCTCTCACAGCCTGTATGGTCGTCAGTTCATTTCTCACAGCCTATATGGTCGTCAGTTCATTTACTATTATACCAAGCCAATCAGTCTGAAGAAGGGTCTCGACCCGAAACGCCACCCATTCCTTCTCTCCGGAGATGCTGCCTGACCCCGCTGAGTTAGCCCAGCTTTTTGTGTCCAACATCACAAATCCAAGCCCCGAATGATGAAGCCTTCACCCTCACCGTCCGACCCCACTCTCACTGGCCACACACTACACAGGGAAGTCTGAAGTCCATCTATTTCCCTCCACAGATGCTGCCAGACCCGCTGAACTCTCCCAGCAGTTTGTTTTTCGCTACAGATTCCAGCATCCGCAGTCGCTTGTCTCCAATTAAAAGCCCCACTTTTACTCTGATCCAACGTTCTGGTTACCTTGTCCTTCTTGGCCTTGGCCTTCTTTTTCCCCTTCTGCCCATCCTTTTCCTTCTTAACATCTCCCTTCTCCTTGTTCTCCTTGTTGTCTTTCTTCTTCAGCTTCTTCTTCATGGGCGTTCGTTCCAAACTGCCGTCCTGGAGAGAAAGCAACCAACGAGTCCTTAAACCAGGCGCTAGTTACGAAGTCTACGCTGGGACGTAGACTCAACTAGCGTAGACTAGTCTGCGCTAGTCCACGTCTAGTTTAGTTTTTTAGTTTAGAGATTCAGCATGGAAACAGGCCCTTCAGCCCACCGAGTCCATGCTGACCAGCGACCCCGCACACTATCACTATCCTACACAGTCTAGGGATAGTTTACCAAGCACATTAACCTACAAACCTTTACTTCTTTGGAGTTCATTATTATTGGACCATCATAGTTCATTATGATCCAACATTTTCTGCCTGAAAAGGCAGAGGAAGCAGTTTCATTCACAATTTTTAAATAGAAATTGAAGAAACACAAAGGACAGGGTGACAACAAAAGAGCAGGGTGTAGGGGCCATTTAGATAGCTCTATCAACGAGATTTACACTTTACTTTCGAGATACAGCACAGAAACAGGCCCTCTGGCCCACCGAGCCCGCGCCGGCCAGCAACCACCCCGTCCACTAGTGCTATCCTACACACTAGGGACAATTTACAATCTTACAGAAGTCAATGAACCTCCAAATCCGCATGTCTTTGGAGTGTGGGAGGAAACAGGAGCACCTGGAGAAAACCCATGCAGTCACAGGGAAAAACGTGCAAACTCCATACAGACAGCACCCGTAGTCGGGATCGGACCTGGGTGTCTGGTGCTATAAGGCAGCAGCTCTACTGTCCATAGGCAGGTACAGCGGGCCAATGTATTCCTATGGGATTCACTATTAGTTGAGCACAGAGAGAGGTCAACCAGTCTCTAGTTATGCCGGCAACAGTGCTCTGGAAGCACCTTGACAGCATCAACAACCACCACTCAACATGGAGGTCCACCACCAAATTCTAAAGCCAATCATAGGGAAATAAGTGCTAGTCTATGAGCGAAGACCATATTCTAAATCAGAACAAGAGGGATCTTCAAACAGGATTTTTTTTTAGTGTAGAGATATAGTGCGGAAACAGGCCCTTCGGCCCACCTAGTCCATGCTGACCAGCGATCACCCCAAACACTAGCACTATCCTACACACTGGGGACAATTTACAATTTTTACTGAAGCGTGTAAACAGGCCCTTCAGCCCACCGAGTCCATGGTGAAGGGGGAACGATTTAATGGGAACACGAGGGGTAACATTCTTACACAAAGGGTGGTGGATGTATAGAACAAGCGGGAAATAATTCCAGAACACAACATGTGTGGGAAGGAACCGCAGATGCTGGTTTACACAAAACGCTGGAGTAACTCAATGGGACAGGCATCATCTCTGGAGAGAAGGAAGAAGTGACGTTTTGGGTCAAGACCCTTCTTCCGACTGCTGAGTCTGAAGAACTGGACTAAAGAACTGAAGGCAGGTTCTCCCAGTCTGAGACCCAAAATGTCACCGATTCTTTTTAACCAGAGACGCTGCCTGACCCACTGAGTTACTCCAGCAGTTTGGTTCTATCTCCAGAACACAACAAGTGGACATGGACTTTGGGAGGAACGAACTGATCTGGTAGATCCGTGTGGACGTATCTCACAAAACCGGAAGAAGGTGTTCCTCAGTACTTGGGCGGGCAGCCAGTGATATCTCCTCGAAGGGAAAGCTGGATTGAAACGGGGAAGTTCCACCGCTCACCTTCAGCTCACCATCCTCTTCCGAAGCATTGTCAGAGAGCCGGGGCGAGGAGATATCGTTGCCACACTCATCCTTCAGCTTGGGTGCCTTGTTCTCCTTCTTCACTCTGGGCTTCCGCTTCTTTGGTTTGGACTATTCGACACAGAGCAACAGTTAAAAAACGGTGCAGGCAGGCAGGAGGTCCCACATCAAGCTTGCTCAATGCCCGCCAACTCAGCGGAGGAGGTGGATTCAGTTTAGTTTAGCTTACTGTCACCTGCGCAGTGGAAAAAGTTAGTTGCGTGCCAACCCGTCAGCGGAAAGACAATACATGATATTGCCCGGACCTTCACACAGACCAACCTCTCCTCCGTTGACTCCATTGACACCTCACGCTGCCTCCGCAAGGCCAGCGGCACAATCAAGGACCAGGACAACACCCTCGATTGGAATCATGTATTGTCTTTCCGCTGACTGGTCAGCATGCAGCAAAAGCTTTTCACTGTACCTCGGTACACGTGACAATAAACAATAAATTAAAACTGAACTGAAAGGGGATTAACTTTGGTGAAGACATTATCAAGGCTTCTCCGATGGTGAACATGATTATATTTTGATCTCTACACTACCAGACTCAGGAACAGATTCCTCCCCTGTGAATGGTCCTTCACTAAGCTGGGATAACTGTTCGATTCACCTCTACCCCACTGTGGGCAATGGCCACTGGATGCACTACATTGCGGGGTACTGTATTCCGCACTCTGTATCTTCCCCATTGCTCTACCTAATGTGCTTAAAGGGCCTGTCCCACTTACGTGACTTTTTCGGCGACTGCCGGCATAGGTCGCCGAAAATTGTCAACATGTTGAAAATCCAGCGGCGAACCAGAACAAGGTACGACTCTTTGGGCGACTACTCACGACCATACAGGCTTCACCCCCTGCGACATGTTGCCAGGGTGTCGCCTGTCTCCTCAGTCGCCCAAAGAGTCGTAGCGTCTTTCTGAATATGTAGAACATTTTCTGTGACCTGTGACGGGTGCCGGTAGTTGCCGAAAAACTTGCGTAAGTGGGACAGGCCCGTAAGTTGGACATGATTGTATTTCTGTATCGTATAATTTGATCTAATTGGATTGCAGGCAAGACAAAGCTAATCACTGCACCTTGGTACACATGACAAGTATAAACCTACACTACTTCAGTTTCACTTGATTATATTTATGTAAAGTACTAATTTAACAATTTTTTAAAGAAAAATAACCCTAATCCCTACAACACCTACGATCTCCTCCAGAGAAGAGATTTTTAAATCCTCTGTGTGATTGTGGATTCTTTGGTGGGTGAAAAATACTTTTATCTTTTGAATCGCAATGAGGGTTTAAAAACGTTCTCATTTATTGAAGGTGGAATATCCCTCGGGGAACTGATGGAGCAGACACCCCACAAGCTGGGCATTCAGGTCAGCCAAACAACATTGGGGATGGCACGGTGGTGCAGCGGTAGAGTTGCTGCCTTACAGCGCCAGAGACACGGGATCGATCCTGGCTACGGCTGCTGTCTGTACGGAGTTAGTACGTTCTCCCCGCGACCTGCGTGGGTTTTCTCCAGGTACTCCGGTTTCCTCCCAATACTCCAAAGACGTACAGGTTTGCAGATTCATTGGCTTTGGTAAAAAATTGTAAATTGTCTCTAGTGCGTAGGATGGTGTCAGTGTGCGAGGATCGCCGGTCGGCATGGACTTGGTGGGGCCTGTTTCTGCGCTGCATCTCTAAACTAAACTATCCATCCGATGGGAGTATTCCCGTATGTAATGTGATCTCAGAAATGAAGTACTTCCATTCATTTTCCAGTGTTGGTGATCATTCCCATGGATCCCATGTGCTTTATTCTCCTCATCCCAACCCGTCAACCAGGATTGTGGCCGATCTCCCAGCTCAACTCCGCACCCCTGCCCATTCCCCACTTGCCCTCCAACTCCCGCATCTCAGGCGCTCTCTCTACACTCACCTCCTTCTCCTGTTTAATTCCGGCCTTCTTGATCATGTCTTTCTTCAGCAGCCTGATCAGGTAATCGGCCCGTGACTGCAGGTGCTTGGCCTGTGGCTTGTGATCTGGATTATCAGGGAGAATCTGGAGGGGAAGACACATGGTCGATGTTCAGATCAGGCTCAGCCCGAAGCATGGGACAGAGACAACGTCACAGACAAACAACGCAAGAAAGGTTCCTATTACACCGTGCGCTGCATGCTCTGTACCTCTGGGTGCTTTAACTAGAGGCTTCAGCTTTTGTGACACGGCCTGTATTTCAAAGTCTGGGTATAGCTCCCTGGCAAATGGACCAAGATGTTAGTGGCTGTTTAACGGAGGCACTTCATTATGTTTCAAATAACTGGTGATTCCCAGTCAAACCCTGTGGTGGCCGCCAACACTAAACGGATACGTTCCTTGGTGTGAACCTCACTGATGTTGGGATCTACCCTCATCACAGTCCGTGCACACACACACACACACACGTATGTGAACACATACACACGCACGCACGCACACAGACATGCACACGCAAACACACAAACAGGCACAGATACACACAGCCACACACACGTATGTGAACACATACACACACACGCACACACACAGGCACACACACGCACGCACACACACAGACAAACAGGCACAGATACACACAGCCACACACACGTATGTGAACACATACACACGCACGCACACACACAGGCACACACACGCACGCACACACACAGACAGGCACAGATACACACACACACGTATGTGAACACATACACACGCACGCACACACACACAGACATGCACACGCAGATACACGCACACACAAACAGGCACAGATACACACACACACACACACACATATGTGAACACACACACACAGGCACGCACACACAGACATGCACACACAGATACACACGCAAACAAACAGGCACAGATACACACACACACACACGCAGACACAGACACGCACACACAGACAGGCAGACGCAGCCACAGACAGGCACACACAGACAGGCAGACGCAGCCAGACAGGCACACACAGACAAATACAGACACAGAAAAATGCGCAAGCGGACACATGCACACATATCCACGCAACCCCCCGCCCATATCCTGAACACAACTGTGCTGCTGTGAGTGGGCAGGGGGGGGGACAAGCCTGAGGCAGGGACACCCACTCTAGAGACCCGGTGGTGGCCAGACCCCTTGGGTTTTGACCCGAAACGTCGCCCATTCCTTCTCTCCAGAGATGTTGCCCGTCCCGCTGAGTTACTCCAGCATTCTGCAGTTCCTTCCTACACATGCCCCATTGTGAGGCTGTGCTTTGATGCCATTGACACCGGAGCCTATTGCAAGGTGCGATTCCCGGGAAAACTGCCTAAAGGGGGAGGAAATGTCACAAAGGAACACAAGATGAATCCCCTCCCTTCCTGATTTAGTGGACGCAAAGCAAGCTGCAGATTGATTGAATGGAACATGGAATGGCCTACCTTATTGGTAAGCTGTAGTTCTGGGTCCATTTTTATCTGCTCCCAGTTGCTATAACCACACTCATAGATCCCTATCAGCAAATTGGAATCCTCCTCCACACCCCAATCTGTGTCGAAATGCACTGCCTTGGCGTGGCAGCTCAAACGGAACCTACACAGCAGGAACAGCGTATAAAGCACGGAACGTCTTCGAGATAACGCGCTAAACTGACCTAATTTGCCAGTGCACTGAAAACACGAGTCCCCCGCGACATGTTACAGGAAGTTTGGAGGTGGAGATACAGCATGGAAACTGGCCCTTTGGCCCATCGAGTCCATGCCGGCCCGTACACGTCTGGGGCAGTTTCTTCCCAAACGTCATCAGGCAACTGAAGCATCTTACCGACGACTCGAGAGCGATCCTGATATTTCCCTCATTGGAGAATCTCAGACTATCTTTCATCAGACTTTACTTTGCACTAAATGTTATTCCCTTATCATGTGTCCTGTTGTCTTTCCGCTGGCTGGTTCGCTGGTTAGCAACTAAAGTTTCTCGCATGTGACAATAAACTAAACTGAACTGAACACTAAATGTTATCCACGTAATTCCCTTTATCCTGTATCCGTACACTGTGAATGTCTCGATTGTAATCATGTATTGTAGGAAACGTGTTCCCGATGTTGGGGAAGTCCAGAACCAGGGGCCACTGATGGGACGACAGATGGCGCAATGGGCTGTGTTCGGCTGGCGACCAGAAGGTAGCCGGTTCGAATCCCGCTTGGAGTGCATACTGTTGTTGTGTCCTTGGGGCAAGACACTTCACCCACCTTTGCCTGTGTGTAAATGTAATGTAATTATGTGAAGCACTTTGGGGTCAATGCAAGTTGACTAAAAATGTGCTATATAAATAAGATTATTATTATTATTATTTAAGAATAAGGGGGAAGACATTTGGAACGGAGACGAGGAAACACTTTTTCTCACAGAGAGTTGTGAGTCTGTGGAATTCTCTGCCTCAGAGGGCAGTGGAGACCGGTTCTCTGGATGCTTTCAAGACAGAGCTGGATAGGGCTCTTAAAGATAGTGGAATCAGGGGATATGGGGAGAAGGCAGGAACGGGGCACTGATTGGGGATGATCAGCCATGATCACATTGAATGGTGGTGCTGGTTTGAAGGGCCGAATGGCCTGCCCCTGCACCTATTGTCTATTGTATTGTCTTTCTGCCGACTGGTTTGCACGCAACTACAGATTTTCACTGTACCTCGCCACACGTGACAATGAACAAAACTAAACACACTAGTTCTACGTTATCTCACTTTTGTATCCATTCGGGGCAATTTGCCAGGGCCAATTAACCTACAAACCTACGCATCTTTTTTCGGGGGATGTTTGGAGAAGAAAACATAGGGAGAAAGTGCAAACTCCACGTAGACAGCACCCGGGGTCAGGATCGAACCCGGGTCTCTGGGGCTGTGAGGCGGTGGCTCTAACAGCGTCGCCACTGTGCCGCCGAATTCTCTCTGCGGAAAAAAGTCCACATTTACTGCACGCTTTGGTCTGCTGCATCTTCCGCAGCACCTGTGCAGCTCCCAGTGGAGCAGGAACCAGCTCGCCACGTTATAATCAACTTTAAGGAAAAGGAACTGGACAGCGCAGTGCCAGAGACCCGGGTTCGATTGTGACCTCGGTTGCTGTCTGCGTGGAGTTTGCACGATCTCTCTGTGACTCTACCCAAGGGCAGTCCAGGATGGGCAGTAAATGCAGACTCTCCTGGCATTGCCCCCAGTCGGAATTGGGCGGAACGGTGGCGCAGCTGTTGTCTCACAGCGCCGGGTTCGATCCTGACCTCGGGTGCTGTCTGTGTGGAGTTTGCATGTTCTTCCTGTGTAACCGTGTGGGTTTCCTCCGGGTGCTCATGTTTCCTCCCACATCCCAAAGATGTGAGGGTTTGTAGGATAATTGGACCTCTGATGTCGAGAGTGGATGAGAAAGTGGAATGAAATAGAACTAGTATGAACAGGTGACGGATGGTAGGCGTGGACCTGGTGGCATCACACACAGCGTAGACCTGTCCTGTCGACACATTTCTTTCCTCAATTGGACCGTGTGGGTCGGCATGGGCAAGTTGGGCCGAAGGGTCTGTTTCCACGCTGTCTAACGCTACGACTCCAATTGACATTAATGGTTCACTTACAGCTTTTACTGCAATTTGGTTAGTTAGTTTCCTTTCTTTCACACTTAATTAAATACTTAAATTGCCAACCAATTTTCCATGCATTTCAATACCCTACCCACAATACCGTGTGCTCTAATTTTGCCCACTAATCTCCTGTGTGGGACCTTATCAAAGGCTCTCTGAAAGTGCAGGTACACTACATCCACTGGCCTTCCCTTGTCCATTTTATTTGTTACATCCTCAAAAAATTCCAGAAGATTAGTCAAGCATGATTTCCCATTTGTAAATCCATGCTGACTTGGACCGATCCTGTTACTGCTATCCAAATGTGCGGCTATCTCATCTTTTATAATTGACTCCAGCATCTTCCCCACCACTGATGTCAGGCTAACTGGTCTATAATTCCCTGCTATCTCTCTCTTTCCCTACTTAAAAAGTGGGATAACATTAGCTACCCTCTAATCTACAGGAACTGATCTTGAATCTACAGAACATTGGAAAATGATCACCAATGCGTCCACGATTTCTAGAGCCACCTCCTGAATACACTGGGATGCAGACCATCAGGCCCTGTGGATTTATCAGCCTTCAGTCCCATCAGTCTACCCAACACCATTTCCTGACTAATGTGAATTTCCTTCAGTTCCTCCGTCACCCCAGATCCTCTGTCCCCTAGTACACCTGGAAGACTAAAGTACCTGTTCAACTCGTCTGCCATTTCCTTGTTCCCCATAATAAATTCACTCCAGCTCCTCCAGCACTTTGTGTTTTGATCAAGATACCAGCATCTGCAGTTTCTTGTATCTCGCTATTCTTAAGATTTGCAGCATCTGCAGTTTTGTCTTTGATTTTGGTTAATGAGTAAGGTAAGCATTTCCATTCTGTCACTTTCACCTGTCAGAGGTCATCGTCAATGTTCTGCACAGCATGTTAATATGTGTTGTGGAATCCAAATAACACTGGTTTAGAATGGGAGGCGATTCACTCGGAAAGATTTGATTTTTGGTGACTGAGCCACTGAATACACTAATACAAAGCCATGCAATGAAACTCTGACCAGCTTGCTTGCCAACAGTTCAATAAGATGCAGCATTAAGATAATACAGGACGGCACGGAGGTGCAGCGGTAGAGTTACTGCCTTACAGCACCAGAGACCCGGGTTTTATTCCCACCACGGGTGCTGTCTGTACGGAGTTTGTACGTTCTCCCCGTGACCATGTGGGTTTTCTCTGAGGTCTTCGGTTTCCTCTCCAACTCCACAGACGTACAGGTTTGTAGGTTAATTGGCTTGGTATAAATGTCAAATTGGCCCTAGTGTGCGTAGGATAGTGTTAATATGGGGAATCGGTGGTCGATGTGGACTCGGTGGGCTGAAGGGCCTGTTTCCATGCTGTATCTCTAAACCAGACTAAATATGCTGTTCATAACATACAGTAATTAATCTGTCCCAATTATTTCCATTTACTGGAAGGACTGCCATGGAAAATCTTTTCACATAAAAATAAACGCCTCAGTTCATTGTCACTTCAATCACAAATTACTGAACTCACTTCTTCCTTTCCTCAGGGTCGAGAGGAATGGTTTTATGCAGAGCCTCAAATTCGTCCTCGTGAATGAGAATTGACCGAACGTTGACCTGGACTCCCGAAACCTTGATGGTTGGACCCCTCTTTTTCCCCGGCCCCTTCCCTGTAACAGAGGTGGAGAGATAGTGTGAGGGCAACTGTTAATGGACACAACTGTGGCCTCGCCTTCCAACCATCTGCGACAATGGACATCCTCTCTCACTTTACGCAAAACACACGTCCGTAAGTCATAGGAACAGAATTAGGCCATTTGCCCATCAAGTCTACTCCGCCATTCAATCATGGCTGATCTATCTCTCCCTCCTAACCCCATTCTCCTGCCTTCTCCCCATAATCCCCGACACCCGTACTAATAAAGAACCTGTCAATGTCCGCTTTAAAAATACCCACTGACTTGGCATCCACAGCCTTCTGTGGCAATGAATTCCACAGATTCACCACCCTTTAGCTAAATACATTTCTCCTCATCTCCTTCCTCAAGGTACGTCCTTTTATGCTGTGTCTATGCCCTCTGGTTCTAAACTCTCCCACTAGTGGAAACATCCTCTCTATATTCACTTTGGGTGAAGTTGGGAGCTGGGCTAATCCGCTGTGTGTGCAATGTCTTGTTTCTGTAATGGCGCTCCGAGGCAGCAGGACAGACTCTGCTGGGCCATCTAATTAACTGGCCAACCCGCACATATTTGGGATATAGGGAGGAAATCTGAGACCCTAGTGGAAACACTATCACTGGGAGGAACGTGGAATCTCCACACAGACATCACCGCAGGTCAGTATGGAGACTGGATGAGGCTGAGGCTCGACCCACGGTGGCGCAGAGGTAGAGATGCTGCCTCACAGCGCCAGAGACCCGGGTTCGATCCTGACCACGGCTGCTCTCTGAACGGGGTTTGTACGTTCTCCCCGTGACCTGCGTGGGTTTTCTCCGGGTGTCCTGGTAAACCTCCCACCTCCAAAGACGTGCAGGTTTGTAGGTTAATTAAATTTGGTAAAATAGCAAATTGCCCAAGGTGTGTGTAGGATGGTGTTAATGTGCGGGGATCGCTGGTCGGCACAGACTCAGTGGGCCGAAGGACCTGTTTCTGTGCTGTATCTCTAAGTTAAACTCACTCAGGGCCCCTTACTCAGACTCTACACCACATGGATGTAACTGCGGGGGGCAAGAGAAGGTGAGGCAGTGGGGATAAGGCTGCGGTGCCCAGCCGGGTTAGCCTTACCCTCCAGGCCTGGGTTTTCCTTCAGCTGTTCCTCAAACTCTTTGACAGCCATCACACAGCCGTTGTGTATGAGTTCGCCCAGTCGTTGTAGGTCCGCGATGGACTTGTCCACGAGCTCCGCATCGCGTGCTATACCCTCGAGCCTGGGGTAAAGCAAAGGGAAAATCTGCCTTTCATTCTATTACAATAAATATCTTAACGCATCTTGAAATACAGATCATTCCCTGAAGTAATATCTCAACTGATAGTGGAAGCAACCACACAACTGAGACACATCGGCTCAGGTTTTACATTTAGGTTCATTATTGTCACGTGTACCGAGGTACTGTGAACAGCTTTGTTTTGCCTGCCATCAGATCAGGTGATTCTATGCATAAATACTATCAATTCCAACTCAAGTACGATAGGTATAGCAAAGGGGAAGATACAGAGTGCAAGTATGTTCTCAGCATCATAGCACATCAATCAGTTCCATAGACAGTCCAATGTCCGCAATGGGGTAGAGGTGAATGGGACAGCGCCCTAGCTTATGCCAGGACCGTTCAGAAGCCCGATAACAGCGGGGGAAGAAGCTGTTCCTGAGCCTGGTGGTGCGCGCTTTCAAGCTCCTGTACCTTCTGCCGGACGGGAGCGGGGAGGAGGAGGAATGACGGGGCTGGGACAAGTTGGCTGCTTTTCCAAGGCAGCGTGAAGTGTAGGTGGGGAGTCTGGTCTGTGTGATGGGCTGGGTTGCATCCACAACAATTTCTTGCCGCCTTGAGGCAGAGCGGAGAGTTCAAAGTGCGGTAATTTGTCACCCAGTGTGTTGAGTCAACTCACTTCAGTGGTTGGCATTGAACCGGTGACCTTAGTGTTGTTGGTGAACGCAGAAAGACTTACCGTTCTAGAGGAGCACCAAACTTCTTGTAACTTTTGATAAACCTGTGGAAAAAAAAAGTACAATCTGTAATGGCAATAAATTCTCATCTGCCCCTCTCTTCACATGTTTTAGTGACATCATTCCTTCCCTATTTCAAGGGAAATGCTATTCAAGTTTTAGCGAAAAGAAACTCAAACAAGATCCTAATACCACAACCATCAGGTTGAGTTTAGATTTAGCAACACAAATATAGAGGCTCTAACAGTTCAGGAGAGATCACGAGGAAAAATGAACCATCTAACGTTTGGTGAGGGCAGGGCAGGCTGGGAGGGTGTTGAGAAGGCCACGTCTACACGTTGGGAGCAAAGAACATTAGGACCAGTTTCTTCCCAGCTGTTATCAGGCAACTGAACCATCCTATGAACAAGTAGAGAGTGGTCTTGAGCTACTATCTACCTCACTGGGGAAACTCTGACTATCTTTAATCAGACTTTACGGGACATAATTTTGTACTAAATGTTATTCCCTTCATCCTGTATCTGTACACTGTGGATGGCTCGATTGTAATCATATACAGACTTTCCACTGACTCGATGGCATGCAACTAAAGCTTTTCGCTGTACCTTGATAGACGTGAGAATAAACTAAACTAAGCCCTTCTACATCTCGGCTTTGAGAGGTATACACAAGGATCTGCTGTGTGTTTTTCTTGATCATCGTCCCCTTTGATCTGTCGTTTTCACACCTTACCCTTCCATGTCTCTCTCTCTCTGTCCCTTGACTCTCAGTCTGAAGAAGGGTCTCGAACCGAAACGTCACCCATTCCTTCTCTCCAGAGATGCTGCCTGTCCCGCTGTTGCTCCAGCATTTGGTGCCTGTCTAGAGTGTGCGTGTGGGGCAGTGGGAAGGGGAGGATGATGCTGTTTACCTCCTGATCTCAGCGTCGGTGAAGCCGTCAACCATGTCCCTGCGCACCGTCCGAGGGCGGCCTCTTCGCTTGGGCCGCTTCTCCTCGTCGTCGCTCTCCTCCGTTTCGCTCTCCGACCCCGACGACCGCTGCCGCCGCCTCCGCGACCCGGCGTCAGAATCACTGCCGTTGGCCCGAGCCTGGGAACAAGTGGCAAGGTTAAGGCTGCGTCCTCTCGCTCTTCCCTCCATCTCTCCCTGTGGTGGCCAACTCCTCAGTGAAGAGACACAACCACGGGATCCCCTTCCTTGGAGTTCAGGAGGCTGGGGTGTGATCTCACGGGGGTGTCGGGTGAATGCACACTGATTCTCCCAGAGTTGGGGCATCAAGAAGTAGAGGGCATAGGTTAAAGGTAAGAGGGGAAAGATCGAATAGGAATCTGAGAGGCAACAAGGGCGGTGAGTCTATGGTATAGTTTCTCCCAGAGAAAGTAGTCGGAGCAGGTACAATAACAACATTTAAAAGATATTTGGATGGGAAAGGTGCAGGGAAACATGGGCCAAAGGAGGGAAAATGGGACTGGCTTAGTTGGGGCAACTGGTATGGATAAGTTGGGACAAGGGGCCTGTTTCTAGGCTGTACAGGTCAACAGGCCATAGGTCCATCAGTCCTCTACCTCCTCGACTGCTCTCTAAGGAGAGAAGCCCTCAAAGACAAACTTTTCAACGCAGAAATTTTCAGTTCTGAATAGATAATTCCTTATCCTAAGCCAAGGCAGGTTTCATCCTTGTGAACCGCAAGGTGCAGGAGTAGGCCATTTGGCCCTTCGAGCCAGTACCGCCATTCAATGTGATCATGGCACATCATCCACAATCAGTTCCCCGTTCCTGCCTTCTCCCCATATACCTTGACTCCGCTATCTTTAAGAGCCCTATCTAGCTCTCTCTTGAAAATATCCAGAGAACCGGCCTCCATCTAAGGCAGAGAATTCCACAGACTAACAACTCTCTGTGTGAAAAAGTTTTTCCTCATCTCCGTTATAAATGGTTTACCCCTTATTCTTAAACTGTCGCCCCTGGTTCTGGACTCCCCCGGCATCGGGAACATGTTTTCTGCCTCTAGCGTGTCCAAACCCTTAATAATCTTATATGTATGAATAAGATCCTCTCTCATCCTTCTAAATACCAGAGTATACAAGCCCAGTCGTTCCATTCTATCAACATATGACAGTCCCGCCATCCCAGGAATTAACCTTGTAAACCCACGCTGCACTCCCTCAATAGCAAGAACGTCCTTCCTCAAATTGGGAGATCAAAACTGCACACAATACTCCAGGTGTGGTCTCACTAGGGCCCTGTACAACTGCAGAAGGACCACTTTGCTCCTGTTGACTGCCTCCCTCTCCACAGTTGCTGCCTGACCCACTGCGTAGTTTCTGTTCCATTGCCTCAACAACATTTCATTTCACTGCACATCTCGTATGTGTATGTGACAAATAAACTTGACTTGACTTGACAACCAATGTTGACCCAAGACCAATGACCTCCAGTGCCAGAGTAGGATAGGAAGGACACAAACACCAGCTAGATCTCTGGGGAACATGCATATTTAAAAGATATTTGAACAAGTACGTGGATAGGACAGGTTTAGAGGGATGTGGGTCAAATGCAGGGAGATGGGACTAGTGTAGATGGGGCATGTTGGTCGGTCTTTGTTCCTCTGTTTGGAAGGACACCAGAGATGTCTGACAGTCTCCCCCTTGTCCGTACCTTCTTGGTTAAACTCCTGCTTCTGGGGAGCATGTAGATGTCCTCCAGCTCCTTCTGCCGCGCCTCTTCTTCAATCTTTTTCCGCTGCTCCTCCGGGATGATGTCATCCCATTCCTTGCTTTGCTTCTCATCCACCTCGGGTTGGTTCTCCATGGTGGTGAAGTTTGCCACCTGAGGGTTGTGACAGAGGGGTGGGCTCACACTTTACACCAAGGTGGTTGGCATAACATCCATCCCAACCCAGTGCCAGCACAAACCATCGCACTACACGGTGACAACAGCGAGGAGTCTAAGGCCACCATTTTCCCAACCGATCGAAGGCAATGTTGACTGGTTGTGCCAAAGAATTGGAAGCCAACTATGTTCCTCTCACAACTTTAACCACCGACAGAATTGATCCCCAAGATAGACAGAAAGTTCAGGAGTAACTCATCAGGTCAGGCAGAATCTCTGGAGAAAAAAGGATGGGTGCTGTTTCGAGTCGGGACTTCTTCAGACATGAAACATTACCCATACATTTTGTCCAGAGATGCTGCCTGACCTGATGCACTTTGTGTCTTTCTTCACTAACCAGCACCTGCAGTTCCTTTAATACATAATTTATCCACAATCCACCTCAGGGCGTAAGATATTGGACATGTGTCCAAAGGCCTTAACTGTTGTTTCACACTCGTATGTTCAAACTTCACCCGGGCCAAGGAATCTAAAGTACAGGTGCACAACCTTTTATCCGACGATCCAAATAACGAAAACCTCCGAATAGCGACATTTTTTCGGTCCTTGAAGAAAGGTCCTTGAAAACGTTCACCGAGGGCGGCCCGCAGAGGTGACAGCGGAACCTCCGGTCGGTCCTCGAAGAAAGGGGAACTAAATCCCCATTCATAAAAGAGAAGATGAGGGTATATTGCGCGGGAGGGTTAATAATTGACAATATGCTGCTACCTGCCAGCTGCGTTAAAAAGTTCCCACGGTAGACTCACGATACACAGTGTATCATGAGTCTTGCGTGGTAACTTTTTAACTCAGCGTGCAGGCAGCAGTAGATTGTCGCTCCCTTCAGTTTCACCCCACCTACACCCCTCTGCTTCCCGGCCATGTGTGTGACCCCTTCCCTCCCCTCTCCAGCTCCCCGCTCATTGCACCGGCGCGGGGGCTTTGTACTGTCTTCACGTCGTGATGCTAGCAGCACAGTGCCAGTCACCGGAGACGTCAGGACCAACGGAACACCGACCCCCAGGCCCACTGCAAGCACGGAGATCCCAGATCAGCAACTCCAGCCCAGCCCCGTTCCAACTCCAGAAGAACACGCTCCCCGTATGGGCAGAAGCTGATGGTGTGCAAGAATAACGTCTTGTTCTTGGGTCGCGCAGCTCGGGCTGTGGGCGAACTGCCACTTGTCGCCATAGCGGCCCATCGGGGAGCGGATTCCTCTGGAGTTGGAGGGGGAGGGGGGTATTGTGCTGTTTGATCGCCCCCTACTATTCCAGGGACAGGGAGACAGGACGTTCACCGAGGGCGGCCCGCAGAGGTGACAGCGGAACCTCCGGTCGGTCCTCGAAGAAAGGGGAACTAAATCCCCATCCATAAAAGAGGTGAGGGTATATTGCGCGGGAGGGTTAATCATTGACAATATGCTGCTATCTGCCCACTGAGTTAAAAGTTCCCACGGTAGACACGATACAGTGTAGGCAGCAGCAGATTGTCGCTCCCTTCAGTTTCACCCCACCTACACCCCTCTGCTTCCCGGCCATGTGTGTGACCCCTTCCCTCCCCTCTCCAGCTCCCCGCTCATTGCACCGGCGCGGGGGCTTTGCACTGTCTTCAAGTCGGCGATGGCTGCAGGTCAGTGCAGTCACCGGAGACGTCAGGATCAATTGGACGTCGACCACCCGGCCCACCGCAAGCACGGAGATCCCAGAGACCCACAGCCAACAGCAGCCCAGCCCAGCCCCGCTCCAACTACAGAGGAACCTGGGTTGCGGATGACGGGGCGCAGCTCGGGGCGTCGTAGGGGCCCATCGGGGAGCGGGTTCCTGTTGGTCCTGACGTCTCCGGCCACCTGCTATCCTCCGGGAACTGTACCGACCTTGCAGGAGAGTGGGTTGTTTGCAGTTGCAGAGGGAGGGGGCAAGGGCGGTACAGTTCCCAGTCTCAGCTCCAGTCCAGGGGGGTGGCCGGAGACGTCAGGACCAACGGGACAGCGACCCCCAGGCCCACTGCAAGCACGGAGATCCCAGAGACCCACAGCCAGCAGCAACTCCAGCCCAGCCCCGCTCCAACTCCAGAGGAAAACGTAGGGGCAGAAGCTGATGGTGTGCAAGGTGTTCTTGGGGTGGCGCAGCTCGGGCTGTGGGCAAACTGCCACTTGTCGCCGTAGCGGCCCATCGGGGAGCGGATTCCTCTGGAGTTGGAGGGGGAGGGGGGTATTGTGCTGTTTGATCGCCCCCCTGCTATCCCAGGGACAGGGAGACACAGCGGCTTTTGAGTCTGGTGGGCAATCACTTCCAAAGTTCTGCCCACACAGTCAGTACACCTCTCCTACACTGCATTTCATACAAACATTTATTCTGCAAAAAAAAACCACATTGAAGACTCAAGCTCGCGACCAAGTAACTGCCGGGATCGAGGCGCAAACTCGCGACCTTGCGGATATGAGCCGGGCACTCTACCACTGAGCCAGCCATTAAAATCTACGCAAAAAAATTTCCATTCCGAAGACCGACAAATTCTGAATTACGAAAAGTGTCTGGTCCCAAGGCTTTCGGATAAAAGGTTGTGCACCTGTACTGAATTTTGGTAGAGACAAGGAACTGCAAATGCTGGTAAATACATAAAATGACACAAGGCGCTGGAGTGACTCAGCAGGTCAGGCAGCAACATGGATATTTAAGACATTTGTACATGGATAGGATTGGTTTAGAGGGGATAGGGGCCAAACTCAGGTAGGCGGGACTAGCGTACGTGAGGCATGTTGATCGGTGTGGGTAAGTTGGGCCGAAGGGCCTGTTTTCGCGCTGTTTGACTCTATGGTAGGTGATGCTTCGGATCGGAACTGAAGAAGGGTCCCGACCCGAAACTTCGCCAATCGATGTTCTCCAGAGATGCTGCCTGACCTGCTACGTTTCTCCAGCACTTTGTGTCTAAGCTTGTCATAGAACACCAATGGTTACCCCATTCACTGGGAATAACATCTTCCACCCTCACCCAATCTGGCATTTATTTGATTCCAAACCACCAACGTCAATGACTCTTAACTGCTCTTTGGGGGGGGGGGGGGGGTCAATGGAGGAACAATGCTGACCATTTTAATACATAAATGATGCAGTTAACATTTCCCTTTGACCATGGTAGCAATCACCCGTTGCTGCAGATTCAACATCTACAGCAGATAAGGTAATTAATATATAATTTAGGCTAGAGATACTGTGTGGAAGCAGGGGCTTTGGCACATGAGTCCACACCGACCAGCGATCCCTGCACACCATCGCTATCCGAAACACACCAGGGGCAATTTACAATCTTTAACAAAGCCAATTAATTAACCCACAAACCTGTACGTCTTTTAGAGTGTGGGAGGTAAGATGAGCACCCGGAGAAAACCCACACGGTCAAGGGGAGAACGGCCAAACTCCGTACAGACAGTACCCGTAGTCGGGATCGAACCGGGGTCTCTGGCGCTGTCAGGCAGCAGCTCCTGCCACCGTGCTGCCCATAATGGTTTGCACAGCTGGCTTGCTAGTGAGGGAAAGGTCTGAGATGCAGAGTAACCCCTGTACACCCTCACACTAGTGCCACCATGAACCTGACCAGAGGCCTCACACCTACCTTGAACTGGGAGAGCAGCTCGTCTGTCGGACTGACGGATTGCTCATTCTCTCTCGTTTCGGCAAGTCTCAGGATCTCGTCAATGTCCATTTCCTGAAAGAAAAGACACCCAGCTTGAAGCACCGTGCATCGCATTAGGCAGTTGTGTTAAAAATGATCTGCCTCTTCCACGGGATGTTGCCGTTATAGGGGTCAGGGATTTCCCTACACCTACTGGAGTGTCAGTGTCCAGTCTAGTTTAGTTTAGAGATACAGCATGGAAACATGTCCTTTGGCCCACTGTGTCCACGCCCACCATTGATCGCCCAGTCACACTAGTTATCTCGCTACACACTAGGGCCATTTAACCCTCAAACCCGCACGTGTTTGGCATGTGGGAGGAAACCGGGGCACCTGGACAAAGCCCACGAAGGCACAGTGCAAACTCCTCATGGACAGCACTCACGGTGAGGATCGAACCCGGGTCTCTGGCGCTCTGAGGCATCAGCTCTACCGCTGCGCCACCGTGCAACATCATTGACAGACAGACCAGGGCCTACAGCCCACTGAGTCTGTGCTGGCTAACTGACATCTATTTATACTAATCCAACATAGATCCATATAAATCCCATTATTTATCCGCCACGCATTCTTTTCAACATCCCACAGAATGTACCCCTACCCTCACGGCAAGGCCAGTGAAGCCACTCCTTTAAATGTAGGAAGGAACTGCAGATGCTGGTTTAACCCGAAGATAGACACTAAAAGTTGGAGTAACTCAACGGGTCAGGCAGCATCTCTGGAGAGAAGGAATGGGTGACGTCTCGGTTCGAAACCCTTCTTGAGTCTGAAGACTGCTTCAATCTGAAGAAGGATCTTGACCCGAAACGTCACCCATTCCTTCTCTCCAGAGATGCTGCTGCCTGACCCGTTGAGTTACTCCAGCTTTTTGTGTCTATCTTCCACTTGTCTTTAACATGTGAAGGAAGCCGGAGCACCCGGGGGAAATGTTTAACTACTGGAGATATTCCTCCCCCATTTCGTCCATCAGAACATTCCATAGATCCTTCCCAACATCTCCAACTAATGTCCCCAAAGGCACAACTCTTCACGCCAGAGCTGACTAGACATCTGGGGATATAATAACCGAGCTCTGCCGTACCTGGGGCTCTGATTCCTCGCCCTCCGCCTCCTTGAACAGCTCCTCAGCTCCAAATTTCAAGATGGCCGACAGCTCCTCCTTGTTGAATGGTGTTGAGCTGAAAAACACAATCATCCACCATCATCCACCTCCGCAGCGTGGGATGTGTGCGTAGCCAGATTTATTGTACTTGAGCTAAAACTCAAAGTTATGAAGAACCTAGCAGGTCAGGCAGCATCTGCGGAGGGAAATGGATGTTTTGTTTTTCCCATTCCCCCCCAGATAGTTTCACTAGGTCATACAGTATGGAAACAAGCCTTTCGGCCCAACTCGTCCTTACAAACCCTATCCAAGATAGTCCCTTTTGCCTACGTTTGGTCCATATCTCTCTAAATCTTTCCTGTCCATTTACCTATCCAGATGCTGCCAGATCCGCTGAGTTACTCCAGCACTTTGTGTTTTTTCCCCAAGATTCCAGCATCCGCACTTCCTTGTGTCTACAATTATTGTTCTTCCCTAATTTCCCTGAATTGGCAGAAACAAGGAACTGCAGATGTTACTTTATTAAAAAAAAAAGACATAAAGTGCTGGAGTAACTCAACGGGTCAGGCAGCATCTCTGGAGAACGTGGATAGGTGACGTTGCGTATCGGGCTCCCCTTCAGACTGGAGAAGGATACCGATCTGAAACGTCACTTATCCATGTTCTCCAGAGATGCCGCCCGACCCACTGAGTCACTCCAGCACTTTGTGTCTTTTTTTTCCCCTGAAGTGACTCGCTGGGACTTTTTAAAGGGATAGTTGACAATCACCATTGATCTGTGATCACAGGACCAGGCAAGTTGTGGCTGGCAGGTTGTGTCCCTTGAATGTTTTTACAACAATCCAGTCTTCTTTCAAGAAATCATTAACGCTGCAAGCTTTTTTGATTCCAAATATATTTAGTTGTTGAATTTGCATTTTGAAGTGGACAAGATGAAAATGTAGGTCAAGTGAAGTGGGGGGGGGGGGAGGGTGGGGGTGTGGGGTGGGGGGGGGGTGGGGGGTGGTGTGGGGGGGGAGCAGGCAGGGCAAACAGCCTGGGTGAGATCAGAGGGTGGAATACAGGGAGTATTTTCACCCAGAGAGTTGTGAATCTGTGGAATTTGCTGCCACAAGAAAGGCAGTGGAGGCCAATTCACTGGATGTTTTCAAGAGAGAGTTAAGAGCCTGTCCCACTTTCACGACCTTTTTTTACTCGTGGACAATTTTCATCAGGCTAGAAAAACGCCCCGACCTACTTGATGCCACGAGTACCTACGGCTAGCACCACGGCCTGCTACGACCTCCTACAAACTCGTGACGACCATGCTGCGAGTATGAGTCAAGGGAAAACTCGGCATAGGTGGTGAATTAGGTTGTGAAAGTGGGACAGGCCCTTCAGACATAGCTCTCAGGACTAACGGAATCAAGGGACATGGGGAGAAAGCAGGAACAGGGTACTGATTTTGGATGATCAGCCATGACCACATTGAACGGCGGTGCTGTCTCGAAGGGCAGAATGGCCTACTCCCGCAGCTGTTTTCTCTGTTTCTATGTAAGTAGGAAGGAACTGCAGATGCTGGTTTACACCGAAGATAGACACAACATGGTGGAGCCCCAGGGAGCCGAGTTTCTCCGGCATGTTGTGTCTCTCTGTGGAATAAAGGGAACCGAGAGGCAAAAGGAAACGATGAAATGGAGAAGGGTAGAAGCATGTTGAGGAGGGTGCTGCTCACTGTGAGGGGCGGGCTGAGCTGTCCAACACTGTCCTGCCCGTCGTGTCCATCCTTTGGATAACAAGGTGATCTAGGACCATCTTCTTCTTGGCTCGCTCAATGATATCTTCTTCCACTGTCCCTTTTGTAACCAGCCGGTAAATATTCACCTGAAACACCAGGACAAGACCTTACAGGCCATGGGCATTGATGATCATCCTCGTTATACCCGCTGTATATAACATAGAGTTATGTCCCGCTGAGTTACTCCCTCATTATACGTCTACAGTATCTTCTAGTTATACCCTGTGTGGGCAAGGCAACACCACTCAGGTAGAATCGCCGCTTCTGTTCATTGGTAAGTGTAACGAGTCTGGACAACTGTGAATTTGTGGAATCCCCTGCCACAGAGGGCAGTGGAGGCCAAATCACTGGATGGATTTAAGAGAGAGTTAGATAGAGCTCCAGGGGCTAGTGAAGTCCAGGGAAATGGGGAGATGGCAGGCATGGGTTATTGATCGGAGACGATCAGCCACTATAAATGGCTCGAAGGGCCAAATGGCCTCCTCCTGCACCTATTTACTATGTTTCCATGTTACTATGAAAGGGTCAGCACCAAGGAATGATATTACAGCTATTCCTAATTTTTCTTTTGAGGCACAGCATGGAAAGTGGCCCTTCGACCCACTGAGTCCATGCCATCACCCATTCACACTAGTTCTGTGTTATCCCACTTTCTCATCCACTCCCTACACACTAGGGGCGATTTACAGAAAGCAGTTAACCAACAAGACAGCATGTCTTCGGGATGGGGGGGGAGAAACCAGAGCACCCGTAGGAAACCCACGTTGTTTCCATACCCATCTTCCTGCATCTAGCCTTTCTTAAGGGGGTTGGACAGGCTAGATGCAGGAACATTATTCCCGATGTTGGGGGAAGTCCAGGACAAGGGGTCACAGTTTAAGGATAAGGGGGGAATCCTTTAGGACCGAGATGAGAAAAACATTTTTCATTTTTCACACAGAGTGGTGAATCTCTGGAACTCTCTGCCACAGAAGGTAGTTGAGGCCAGTTCATTGGCTATATTTAACAGGGGGTTAGATGTGGCCCTTGTGGCTAAAGGGATCAGGGGGTAGGGAGAGAAGGCAGGTACAGGATACTTAGATGGATGATCAGCCATGATCATATTGAATGGCGGTGCAGGCTCGAAGGGCCGAATGGCCTACTCCTGCACCTATTTTCTATGTTTCTATGTGGTCACAGGGAGAACGTGCAAACTCCACACAGACAGCATCTGAGGTCAGGATCGAACCCGGGTCTGTGGTGCCGTGAAGCAGCAGCTCTACCTGTTGTGCCACTGGGGATCAGCTCCTTTCCCACGAGGGCTCCCTCTTGCTCAACTTGTGTCTGTTAGACACCATTTGATGAGCCACTGACAAAGAGTCGTGCAAAACGATGGTTGGCGATTCTTCTCGTGATCTCCACCCTGTTCTCACTCGCCGTCTTTCGCTCAGGCGACTCTGCAGGGCCCACCTGGTTTAGTCCAATACAACTCAGGGGCACTGTGGCTAACACTGCTACCCAAGTGGAAGGAAGATTCAACTACTTTGGCATTTCGACAACTATTTTGGCATTTAAAAGTCTCGCAACATTTAAGAGGGTTTTACATATGTGAATGGATATGCTAAGAATGGAGGGATATGGATCGTGGGCAGACCAATTAGGTTAGCTAAATTTAGCATCATGTTCAGCATGGACGTTGTGGGCTGAAGGGCCTGTTCTTGTGTTGTAGGGTTCTATATTTTATTGATTTTTCCTGGTGCATTCTCTCTCAGTGTGATGCAGAGTGGTACTTTTATCCAATATTTTTTGGGAGGGAAAGCTTTTTAACGAATTATTTGCTTTCTCACGAATACAAAATGAAGCACAAATTCGGAAAATAAATATTGAATTGTAAGCCAAGTTTAACTAACTGACCCGTGTGCACGTCATTGAAGTCAATGCTTCTTCCCCACCAATCTTCCATGAACAGCAAAGGGAAATTGCTGGCATATTTTATCGTTGAGTAACTGGAATATTTTACTGCTCTGTAACCCAGCTACAGGTATCTGCAATGTGGTGTAACGCTGAGAACTATATTCTGCACTCTGTCTAAGAAGGAACAGCAAATGCTGGAAAATTTGATGTTTTATCGTCATATATGTCCCATATAGAACGATGAAATTGTTACGTGCATCAGCACAGCAGAATATGTAAACCATGTAATAAACAAGAAGAAAAGTTCAGAGTGTGGGGGCAGCCAGTCAGGACTCACCCTGGGCTCGCTCCCGTGAGGGGCTGAGACTCTCCCGTGAGGGGCTGTGGCGAGACTCCCGTGAGGGGCTGTGAGCTCCCGTGAGGGCGGCCTGGCGAGGGGCTGAGACTCTCCCGTGAGGGGCTGTGGCGCTCCCGTCGGAGCGGCCCAGCTCGAGGTGGAATGGCGCTCCCGTGAGGGCGGTCCGGCTTGGGGCTGGAACGGTGCTCGGGTGGCTGGGACGGCGTTCTGGCGGCGGTATGACCTGAGTCCTGGGTTCAGCCGCGGGCCAGCGGCTGCGTCTGCTGGACTGGAGGGCGGCAGCTTCGACCACCCCGGGCCGCGGTGTTTGAGCCGGCCAGTTTGCGGGGTTCGGTGAGCCGCGGGACTGTTTGTGCCATCGCCCGGTGGGGAATCGCCTCAGCGCAGAGGGAGAAGAGGAGGGAAGAGACTGCAGCCCCAAGATTTTTGCCTCCACCACAGTGAGGAGGTGCTTGGAGGACTTACTGTGGTGGATGTTAATTTGTGTTTAGTGTTGTTTATTATTGTATGATTGTATGTATGACTGCAGGCACGAAATTTCGTTCAGACCGTAAGGTCTGAATGACAATAAAGGAATTCAATTCAATTCAATTCAATTCAATATAGACACATACACATGTTTGTGTGCCCATGGTGTTTCACAAGCTGGGGAGCTGAGCAGTTCAAGGTGGTCGCTGAACTGACCCCCTGTCCCCCCTGTAACATCACTGACCTGTTTCTTTTGGCCTATCCTGTGAGCACGGGCCTGTGCTTGCAAATCATTCTGTGGATTCCAGTCAGAGTCGAAGATGATGACAGTGTCAGCGGAGGCCAAGTTAATCCCGAGCCCCCCTGCTCTTGTGGAGAGGAGGAAGCAGAAATCCTGGAGTGGGGAAAAGTAATCCAGAATTAACCTTGGCTCACGGGGCTCGGAGTGGCTCGTTCAGTTTAGAGATACAGCGCGGAGAAAGGCCCTTCGGCCCACCGAGTCCACACCGACCAGCGATCCCCGAACACTAACATTATCCTCCATACACACTAGGGGCAATTTTTTATTTTACCGAAGCCAATTGACCTACAAACCTGTATGTCTTTGGAGTGTGGGAGGAAAACCGGAGCCCACAGAGAAAACCCACAAGGTCACATGGGGAACGTACAAACTCCGTACAGACACCACGCGTAGTCAGGATCGAACCTGGGTCGCTAGCGCTGTAAGGCAATAGCTCTACCGCTATGCCACGGTGCCGCCCTTAAGTTCAGTTAGTTCGGATGGTTAGTTCCGAGATACAGCATGGAAACAGGCCCTTCGGCCCACGCCAACCATCGATCGCCCGTTCATACTAGTTCTATGTTATCCCACAATCTCACATTGGGGACAGTGGATGTAGCTAAAACAGGTTGGGTTAATTCACACTAAGGGTGTCACAAGGGCAACAATGGATTTATTTACAGCAACTTTCAAAAGGAAACAATACATATTTTAAGGGCGAAGATTTATAAAGCGACACAAAAATAGCAAACAATGAGGACTAAATGGACAGGTCCTTGCTTGCTGTTCGGATCCAAGCATAGAATGACACAGCAAACTCACACATGTCCATGTTTCCCCAGTTACTTGCTATTTCAGTGCAGCAAAATTCACAACATTTTTGTCCTTATAGATTCACCTCTCTGTTCGGCCTCAAGAGCTCATATGGAAAAACTGAGCTGGGCATCACCAAGGATGAAAAACAAGAGTAAAATGAGCACAAAGAATGGGAATTGAGAACCAGAGGAGACAGGTTTAAGGTGAGGGGGGGAAAGATTTAATAGGAACCTGAGGGGTAATTTTTTTAACACAAAGGGTGGTGGTTTATATGGAATAACCTGCCAGCGGAGGTAGTTGAGGCAGGTACTACGAGTAGTTGCTCTACTCAGCAGCCAAAAATGTGTAGCCTCCCTTTGATCTGGTATTTTGTTGGTTCACATGCTTGATCAATGGTGTTTTATCATTAATGTTTTATCATTATTAATGTTTAGTGTTTTCTGAGTCATTGGTAACTGTCACTGTATGTCATGTTGTTACTTGTGGGCGGAGCACCAAGGCAAATTCCTTGTATGTGAATACTTGGCCAATAAACTTACTGACTTACTTACTATTGCAAGGTTTCAGAAACATTTAGACATGTACATGGATAGGATAGGTTTAGAGGGATATGGGCCAAATGCAGGCAGGTGGGACTAGTGTAGATGGGTGTCCTTGGGCAAGATTTACAGGCAAGTGGTACAGAGGAGATTTACTAGAATGTTGCCTGGGTTTCAACAACTAAGTTACAGAGATAGGTTGAATAAGTTAGGTCTTTATTCTCTGGAGCGCAGAAGGTTAAGGGGGGACTTGATAGAGGTCTTTAAAATGATGAGAGGGATAGACAGAGTTGATGTGGACAAGCTTTTCCCTTTGAGAATAGGGAAGATTCAAACAAGAGGACATGGCTTCAGAATTAAAGGACAGAAGTTTAGGGGTAACATGAGGGGGAACTGCTTTACTCAGAGAGTGGTAGCGGTGTGGAATGAGCTTCCAGTGGAAGTGGTGGCGGCAGGTTCGTTGGTATCATTTAAAAATAAATTGGATAGGCATATGGATGAGAAGGGAATGGAGGGTTATGGTATGAGTGTAGGCAGGTGGGACTAAGGGAAAAAAGTTGTTTGGCACGGACTTGTAGGGCCGAGATGGCCTGTTTCCGTTTTGTAATTGATATATGGTTATAAGTTGGGCCAAAGGGCCTTGTTCCCATGCTGCTTGACTCCATGAGATGTGACAGATCACTATCTAAAGGGCTATCTAAAGGGGGTCTTCAAATGACAGAAACTGAACAATTGTACAAATAGACAAGGTGCTGGGACAGAATCCGCCCGGTTAACGGGGCAACAGGTGACACCTTTGTTTCTATGGACCTCGGGGACATGCGGAGGTGCTTATTTGTAACACAAAAGAGAAGCAGGCATGGAGGAGGCCACTCCGTTCTCAGAATTGAGATGAAACAAGAGAGGAAACATGAGAAGACCAATGGTGACGGCAGCACTGCGAGTGAGACAAGTTTAGATTTCTCCCTAAATGGATCTCGGGATGAGAACGGCAGTAAGAGGGGTGTTGTGGGTCGTACTGCGAGGACGTAAGGCCAGTGTGATAAATCAGCCCAAACCAACTCGTGTATCCTTCCTTTGAAGCCCTGGTTCACAGCAAGAACTGAATGCGCACACGCCCGAACGAATGAACCCTGCCACCGACGCTCAAACTACAGCTGCTCACCGGTGCAACAACTGCGGCCCGTGCAGTCTCCAGCCCACAACACTGACTGATCAAGGATTACTACCAAGCAAACAATTTAGACAGCAACTCCGTGAGGCACGCACTGACAGAATTCATAGTTTGTGTTCACATTATTAACGATCTAGTTCTGCGCAGGTATACACCTGTGCTATAAACATTTATGGAACATATTCCCGGAAATGTGTTATGTATGATTATGGAGATAGATCAGCCTAAAATAGAAGAATTTCCACAAGGATTTAGCCTTGGAGTTTACTTGATTCAACCTTGAAGAAGCAAATGATACCAAAATGAGCAAGCAAGCATTTATTAATGAATAGATGACATAGGAGTTATTCAACAATCCCAGGATGAAATAATTATTTAGTTATATAATTTATAGTTAAATAATAAGATGGTCGGCGGGGACTCTGTGGCCGAAGGGCCTGTTTCCACGCTGTATCTCTAAACTAAATACTGTATCATATTTAGCCTGGGATCATTTATTTAGCCTGAGATTATTGATCCAAGGGTAAATATTATCGCTTATTATTTAGCTATAAATTAGTTGAATAATCTCAGCACCAACGATTGATAATGGGCTCTGCTTGAGATGGTGTGGTTCAGCTCAATGCCAAGTTCTGGTATAAGAAGAGGTATAAATGATCAATTCCTTACCTCAGATGCTTCTGCGTTGAAGTGGTCCAAGGCTTGTTTTCTTAATTCCCCTTTTATAGAGCCATCTAAACGCTGCAATATGATCAAACAGGAACATCTTCAGTGCACATTCAAAGGACAGGGAGAGATTCTGAAAGCAAGTTCAGGTTTCACTTCTATTTTTATTCCGACGGTCCAAAATAATTCTGGTTCTTGCCTCGTCAACAGGTCCCGAGACTGCCCCCGGCTGAGTACCCTGAGCAAGAGGGCTCGACTGGCAGCACAGGATCACTGCCCACTGACATTAAAATTCCTTCCGAACTGTTGAGCTCAGAAGAATCTTATAGAATCACAGCAAGGAAACAGGCCCTTCGACCCAACCTGCCCAAACCAGCCAACATGTCCCAGCTACACCAATCACAACTTCGTTTGGCCCATATCCCTCCAAATCTGTCCTGTTCATGTACAAGATACAAGATACATTTAATTGTCATTTGGACCCCTTGAGGTCCAAACGAAATGCCGTTTCTGCAGCCATACATTACAAACACATAGACCCAAGACACAACATAATTTACATAAACATCCATCACATCGCTGTGATGGAAGGCCAAATAAACTTATCTCTCCACTGCACTCTCCCCGCCCCGATGTCAGAGTCAAAGTCAAAGCCCCCGGCTGGCGATGGCAATTGTCCCGCGGCCATTAAAGCCACGCCGGGTGGTGCGAGGTCGCACACCGGGTCTTGGTGTTAGAGCCCCCGGCGTGCGCTCGCAGTCCCGCGGCCATTCCAAGCCGCGTGGGGCGGTGATGTTAGGCCCCGCTCCAGGAGCTCTTCAACCCCGCAACTCGGGCGGGGGAAGTCGCCGTTGCGAGAGCCCTGAAAAGCAGTCTCCCTCCAGGGACCCACGGGCTCCCGGTGCCGCCGTCCACAGACCTGCCGTTGAAGCCTCCGACTCTCCGGTCGGGCCGCAGCAGCAGCAGCAGCAGCGCTCCTCCACCGCTCCACCCGCTCCGGACTTGGCCAGCCCCGCGACGGTGACGGTGAGTCGTCGGCACCAGAGTCCCCGGTCTCTTCCTGTTGGAGGCCGCTCCTCGTTGCAGCCCCAACGACAACGGAAACCCGACGAGAAAAGGTCGGGTCTCCCGTGCAGGGAGAGATTTAAAAGTTTCCCCCCCCCCCCCCCACCCACGCACACACCCCAGCAAAAAATAACAAAAACTACATAAAAACAGACAGAAAATAATAAAACGCGGACAGACTGCAGAGGCCGCTGCTGACGAGAGTCGCGCCGCCCACCGGTATGAATGGTACACAGCTGTCTAACTGTTTCTTAAAACGTTGGGATAGTCCCTGCCTCAACTACCTCCTCTGGCCAGCAGCTTGTTCCATACACCCTTCAACTTTTGTGTGAAAACATTACCCCTCAGATTCCTAATAAATCTTTTCCACTTCACCTTAAACCTATGTCATAGCTCATTGAAATATTGTAAAGGTGTAGGGTAGATGCTAAGTTGACATTTCCACTGGCTAAAAAGCTTAAGCTTAACATACAATTTTGGCCACTCAAATACCATCATCTAAAGCGTGGAGAATTTTAGGAACTCTTTATTCCAAAGGACAGTGGCGAGTGAGTATTTTTGTAAATTGATGGCTGATATTTAGATATGAAGTCAGGGGATATGTGAATAAGCCTTATTAATGTTTTAACCCAAACCGACCCTACGATCACGTTTTAAACCGGACTCGACAATGGGGCCATTATGGACCCCACCCTTCCTGAGGTCATCTGTTGCCGGCCCTGTTTGTTTCTGGCCTTCACTATCTTCCAGTCTGAAGAAGAGCTGTCGATACTGGTAATTGCAGATGGTGGTATACACAACGAGACACAAAGCACTGGAGAACATGGATAGGGGACATTTCAGGTTGGCATGGTGGCGCAGCTCTAGAGATGCTGTTTCACTGTGCCATGGATCCTCGTTCGATCCCGGCCCTGGGCGTTGTGTGTGTGGTTTGCACGTTCTTCCTGTGTCCGCATGTGTTTCTTCCGGGTGCCCCAGATTCCTCTCACACCCAAAGACATGCAGGCTTACATGCTAACTGGCCTCTGTAAATTGCCACTAGTGTGTAGGGAGTGGATGAGAAAATGGGATCGTAAGTGTGTGTCGGAACACTAGTGCGTAAGGGACTCGGTGTTTCCATGCTATATCTCTAAACGTCTGTCTGCAGAAGGTACCTGACTCAAAGGGGTGGGAGATTGCAACCTTCACGTGGTCCACCCTGTTTCGACAAAAGCAATCAACCCGACATGCACAAACAGATTCGATCAAACAGAACAAGTTGTCTTCAGACTTTAGGCTGTGCACGCCATACGCAAGAAGAACTGACTGAAAACTCAGAGAATCTGCCTGATCTGCTGAGTTACTCCAGCACATTGTGTCTTTTTATGTACACCAGCATCTGCAGTTCCTTGTTTCACCAGTCAGTTGCCTGGAAACTGAGTCTTGAGGTACCGAGAAGACATTCACTAACTGCTGGACTTGCTGTGCCCGCAGTGTACACATATATCCCCCAACAGCAATGGCCCTCTGCATCTCTAGAACAGAGGGAGCTGCTGACCTACTTATGCTGGATTCTGACGCAAGAAAAAGATTCTACTTCCCGGCACTAACAAACACAGGGAAGGATCGCAAGGAAGTTCGGCATATCCCCGACAACTCTCACCGATTTCTACAGATGATCCGAAGAAAGCATTTTATCGGCATGCATCACAGCCTGGTTTGGGAACAGCTCCATCCAAGACCACAAGAAATTGCAGCAAATTGTGGACGCAGCCCTGACCATCACACAAACCAACCTCCCTTCCAAATACTTTCTCCTCCCCTTCTCAGCTCTCCCTCAGCCCACTGGCTCTACCTCTTCCTTTCTTCTTCCCGCTACCCCCCACCCTCACATATCTTCTGAAGAAGGGTTTCAACCTGAAACGCCACCTAATTCCTTCGCTCCATAGATACTGCCTCACCCGCTGAGTTTCTCCAGCATTTTTGTCTACCCTCCCTTCCAAATACTCCATTTACACCTCATGCTGCCTCGGCAAGGGACAGTCAGCAGCATAATCAAGGATGAGTCACACCCCCCTGGCCACTCCCTCTTCTCCTCTCTCTCATCAGGCAAACGGTACAGAAGTGTGAAAACGCACACCTCCAGATACAGGTAGACAAAAATGCTGGAGAAACTCAGCGGGTGAGGCAGCATCTATGGAGAGAAGGAATAGGCGACGTTTTGGGTTGAGTTTCTCCAGCATTTTTGTCTATCTTCCATTTTTCCAGCATCTGCAGTTCTTTCTTAAACACCTCCAGATACAGGGACAGTTTCTTCCCTGCTGTTATCAGGCAACTGAAACATCACACTCTTAGATAGCAGTCCTGAATTGCTATCTACCTCATCGGAGACGATCTTTGATCAGACTTTACTGGCTTTACCTTGCATTAAACGTTTCTCCCTTATCAGGTAAATCACCCGGTTGTAATCATGTATCATCTTTCTGCAGACTGGTTAGCACACAACAAAAGCTTTTCACTGTACCTGGGTACATGTGACAATGAACTAAAACTGAAGACACAAGAAATGGCAGATGCAGGGACCTGGAGCAAAAAGCACAAAGTGCAGGAGGAACTCAGTCAGCATACGGTCCCAACCCAAGACATCGTCTGTCCATTCCCTCTACTGACACGGCCCGTTCCCGCTGAGTTGCTCCAGTACTTTGTGCTTCGTGAAGCATTAATTTGCTCAACAGTTTTTGCGGTGGGAATTACCGGTGGGGGTTTACCTGGAAGGGGTAGTGTTTAATGGTCATGTACTCGGCGAGGATATCCAACATGCGGACCATCTGTGAGAAGATGAGTACCCGGTTTCCACGCTCACGGAGCCTGGTCATCAGCTTGTCCAGCAGGATCAGCTTGCCACTGCTCTTGATCAGGTTCTGTAGAGAAGTCAGCCAAGTCAAGTCAAGTCACTTTTATTTCTACAGCACATTTAAAAAACAACTCTCGTTGACCAAAGTGCTTTACATTGGTGGAGGTACTAACGTTATACAACAGTGGTTCATAGATCAAATACAAACATCACTACACACATATAGCCCTCGCTCAGAGGACGTCAAGAAAGGCTTGGGAGTAGAGATGAATTTTAAGTCTCAACTTAAAGGAGTCGATGGAGGGGGCAGTTCTGATGGGAAGAGGGATGCTGTTCCACAGTCTAGGAGCTGCAACCGCAAAGGAGCGGTCGAAGCTGGACAAAATGAATCATCGCTTGCAACCTCATCTACTGTATCCGTTGTTAACGAAGTGGGCTCTTATACATCGGCGAGATCTAACGCGGACTGGCCATCGTTTTGCTGAACACTTTCGCTCAGTCCGCATGAACCTACCTGATCTTCCAGTTGCTAAACATTTTAATTCTCCTTCCCATTCCCACACTGACCTTTCTGTCCATTGTCAGAGTGAGGCTAAACACAAATTGGAGAAACAGCATCTCATATTTCACTTGGGCAGCTTACAGCCCAGCAGTATGATGTTGATTTCTCTAACTTCAAGTAACCCCGACATTCCCTCTCTCTCTCTATCCCTCCCCCACCCAAGTTGCACCAGCTTCTCATTTTTACCCATCAAACAGTTAACAATGGCCTGTTTCTTTTATCATGGTTACTTTTTTACATCTTTCATTCATTGTTCTTTATCTCTCCACATCATCGTCTATTTCTCTTGTTTTCCTTTTCCCTAACTAGTCCGAGGAAGGGTCTCGACCTGAAACATCACCCATTCCCTCTCTCCAGAGATGCTGCCTGTTACTCCAGCTTTTTGTGTCTATCTTCAGTTAAAACCAGCATCTGCAGTTTCTCCCTACACAAATTAGCTGCTGTCTAGACAAAAACACAAGAAAGGTTTGGCAAGAATGGAAAGAATTGGATTGGAATGGCACATTTTTGGCAGCAATACAATATGCAGTCCGCCTGGACCTACCTGCTCCCAGTTGCCAAACACTTTAACTCCCCTTCCCATTCCCACACTGACCTTTCTGTCCAAGTCCTCCTCCAATGTCATAATGAGGCCCAACGCAAATTGGCGGAACAGCATCACATATTTTGCTTCACCAGCTTTCAACCCAGCGGTATGAATATTGATTTATCTAAAATCAAGTAACCCTTGCATCCAATCTCTCTCCATCCCTCCCCCACTCGTCGTACCAGCTTCAAAGTCGTCTTGTTGAGTCTCATTGTCTATACTCGTTTTGACACAGCCCACGGCTAACAATGGCCTGTTTCCTTTACCATCATTACTTTTTCATTCATCTCTTCTATCACCGTCTAAATCTCCCGTTTCCCTTTTCCCTGAGTCCCTCAGTCTGGCCTCGACCCAAAACGCCACCTATTCCTTCTATCCAGAGATGCTGCCTGTCCCGCTCAATTACTCCAGTAATTTGTGTTTTTCACTGGTGTAAACTAGCATCTGCAGTTCCTTCCTACATACTATGTTCAATGTTTTTTGACTACACCTCCAATTGAGAAGTCAGTGTTAGGGATGAGAGTAAATAGAGACCCAATGTAATGGGCACCCTGTCTATCATGTAAATACAAGGAACTGTAGATCTAGACACAAAATACTGGAGAACATGGATAGGTGACGTTTCACAGAGTACTGGAGTAACTCAGCGGGTCAGGCAGCATCTCTGGAGAACATGGATAGGTGACATTTCACAGAGTGCTGGAGTAACTCAGAGGGTCAGGCAGCATCTCTGGAGAACATGGATAGGTGAAGTTTCACAGAGTGCTGGAGTAACTCAGCGGGTCAGATAGCATCACTGGAGAACATGGATAGGTGACGTTTCGCAGAGTGCTGGAGTAACTCAGCGGGTCAGGCAGCATCTGTGGAGAACATGGATAGGTGACATTTCACAGAGTGCTGGAGTAACTCAGAGGGTCAGGCAGCATCTCTGGAGAACATGGATAGGTGAAGTTTCACAGAGTGCTGGAGTAACTCAGCGGGTCAGATAGCATCACTGGAGAACATGGATAGGTGACGTTTCGCAGAGTGCTGGAGTAACTCAGTGGGTCAGACAGCATCACTAGAGAACATGGATAGGTGACGTTTCACAGAGTGCTGGAGTAACTCAGCGGGTCAGACTGCATCTCCGGAGAACTTGGATAGGTGACATTTCGACCCGACACGAAACGTCACCTATCTATGTTGTTCAGGGGGTGTTGCTTGACCCGCTGAGTTACTCCAGCACTGTGCCCTGTTTTTTAATGATGATTTTTGATCATGATTCCTTCACAGTGATGCAGACATCTGCAGAGTTTGGACTGGGATGGGGGGGCAGAGGCTTCTCAACAGTAAGGTCCACCTACGTGCAACAACTCCAGGTTGGTTAGCATCTCGTTATCCTCGCACGGCTTGACCAGGTAGCAGTGATTGCAGCATTTCTTCAGCTCCATCATAATGTTCAGGAAGCTCGAGGAGGACCCCCTGCAGCCCCTGGTGAGGGCCTTGTAGTTCCTGGTCAATATCCACCTGCGGCGAGAGGATTCATGAGCACCCACGTCACGATAAAACCACAGCGCGGTCGTGCGTCAAACACCGCACCTTGACACCATAATCAGCCGATGACCATAGAAGAATAAGGGGTAAGCCATTTAGAACGGAGACGAGGAAACACTTTTTCTCACAGAGAGTGGTGACTGTGGAATTCTCTGCCTCAGAGGGCGGTGGAGGCAGGTTCTCTGGATGCTTGCAAGAGAGAGCTAGATAGGGCTCTCAAAAATAGCGGAGTCAGGAGATACGGGGAGAAGGCAGGAACGGGGTACTGATTGGGGATGATCAGCCATGATCACATTGAATGGCGGTGCTGGCTCGAAGGGCCGAATGGCCTACTCCTGCACCTATTGTCTATTGATGCTGGCGATACGACACCCAGCACAGTGAAGCAGAGATAAGTAGAGATCAGGTCTCCGCCTCTCAGGTTTCAGGTGAGAGGGAAAAGGTTTAATAGGAACCCGAGGGACAACTTTCTCACAGAGAGGGTGGGTGGTGGGTATATGGGACGAGCTGCCAGAGGAGGTGGTTGAGGCAGGTGCCATAACAATGTTTAAAAGACATTTTGATAGGTACATGGATAGGGAAGGTTTAGAGTGATATGGGCCAAACACGAGCAGCTCGGATTAGCATAGATGGAGCATCTTGTTCGGCATGGGCAAGTTGGGCCGAAGGGCCAATCTATTCCATGGAGCGCAGAAGGATAAGGGGTGATCTTACGAAGGTGTACAAAATCATGAGAGGAATAGTTTGGGTAGGTGCAGAGAGTCTGTTGCCTAGAGGAGGGGAATCAAGAACCAGAGGACATGGGCTCAAGGTGAGGAGGGAAAGATTTAATAGGAATCCGAGGGGTAACTTTTGCATGGAACGAGCTGCTGGAGGATGTAGCTGTGGCAAGTATTAACGCAACCCTTAGAAACATTTAGACAGGTGCATGGATAGGATATGCTTAGAGGGATATGGGACAAATGCGGGCGAGGGGGATAGTGTAGCTGGAACATGGTTGGTTTGGACAAGTTGAGCTGAAAGGCTTGTTTCCACGCTGTATCACTCTATGTATCTGTGCACTGTGGAGGGTTCGATTCCAATTAAGTGAAGTATTTCCGCTGACTGGTTAGCACGCAATAAAAGCTTTTCACTGTAGCTCAGTGCACGAGACAAGAGACTAAAGCATTTGGATGTGACACAGACTCTGTCTTCTCGCAGACGTTGAAGTTACCCTCGGCTGCAGGACACAGGGGCTGGAGGGACTTACTTGTAATACTGCTTCTGTGAGGCTGACATCTCCACCCGTAGAATCTGTTCAACTTTGGCAGGGAGGGATTTCTCGACGTCTTTCTTCACACGCCGCAGCAGGAAGGGCTCCAGGACCCGGTGCAGGCTCTGGAATCCATTCTCCCGCCCTTTGCCGTGCTCTTCTTCAAAGTCCTCCCAGGAGTGAAACCTGGAGGAAGACACAAGCCGGTGGTCAGGCAGCTTTTGCAAATCCTTCCCGACACACAACACGCAGCACCTCCACCCTCTCAGTGCCACAGCCGAGCACAACTCAGTCTCTGGGAATGAGCAAACATTGCCGCGGCAGCATCTCGAATATTCGGTCAAACGGGCGGAGGAATGGTCAAGGAGGAATCAATTGTGTAGTATTAAGTAGGTATGTTACAAAACCTACCTGAATCGCCATTGGGAATCTGCCCAAAGCCATGTCCGCGATTTTGGCGCTGTTTGGAGGGGGCGGGTTTAAAACGCGATTTTTACTAGGCTGTTCCAATCGCAGATGTTCAGGCTAGTAAATCATTAATGAAAAATCGCTGCAAGACCCAGTCGCAAAAGGTATTATTAGTTTTATAGGCCTCGAATAATAGTTATAATAGTTTTAAAATTACTGTCTCACTCCGCAACCTCTCGCAGCCCCAGGGTTTTATAAAGCAAACAATTAAAGGTATGTACCTTATTTTTACATTAAATGGGGCATGTATATAACCCTGTATATAAAGTTATCTATAGCGAGTAGTTCATTTTGGGCTTTTTATATCCCGCAGTATTTTTCTCGGCATTTGAGGGCACTAATCCAGCGCGATGTGAACGTTCTAAACCAGCGCGTTCACATGAACCCACTAGAAAGCCGATTTAAATGGGCATTTATTTACAGCAATTGAACACTAAATTCCTTCCATTTGGCCTATAAATTAATGTAAATTAGATATAAAAATCATGTTATATTGTGAATTATTTGTGAATAATCTTTGGACACTTAGGCTATTTAAAAATGTTAATCTTTCCTTAAGAAATGGGCTTTTGACTATCCAAGATCACAGCTTTTTTGTAATGTCCATTGAAAATCAATAGGGAACAAGATGCTAATTTCCGAGTATGAAAATGGCCATAACTTTTTTAATACTTGAGATATGAAAGTGAATTTGGTGTCAAATTAAACTTATTGTTATGCTTTATCTGATGGGATAAATTGCAGACTTGATTTTTAAAATCTCAAAATTTTGTAACATTGCTATATTAAGGCCAGGGGCGGGGAGGGAGGGGTTGGGGGAGGTGCAGGGGGCGAGGGTGGGGGAGGGGCGGAGAGGGAGGGTGGGGACGGTGCGGGGGCTGGGGGAGGGAGGTTGGGGGAAGTGCAGGGAGGGAGGGTGGGGGAGGGGCGGGGGCACGAGGGTGGGGAGGGGTGTAGAGGGAGGATAGGGGAGGTGGGGGGAGGAAGGTGGGGGCGGTGTGGGGAGGGAGGGTGGAGGAGGGGTGGGGGGAGAGACGGTGGGGGAGCGGCAGGGGGGGCCTACTTTTCAGGCATGATGAAGTGCAGGAGTGACCAGAGCTCCTTCAGCGAGTTCTGCAGCGGCGTGCCCGTGATCAGCATGCGATGGTTGGAGCGGAAGTCGATCAGCGTGCGGTAGAGCAGCGAGTCGTCGTTCTTCAGCCGGTGGGCTTCATCAACGCCCAGGAACGCCCAGTTTATATTCCCCAGCACGTTCTGAACAAGAGAGGCGAGAGTGTTAGCACCAACCCGCGGCAGCCACTTCACCACAGTGCAGAGACCAACAACTGCAGTGGCTGGGTCACCACCAAACGACAGAGTGCTGGATTAACTCAGTGGGTCAGGCAGCATCTCTGGAGAACATGGATAAGATGACGTTTTGGGTTGGGATCCTTCTTCAGACTTCACCACAGGGGGTGAGCTAGAGAGTCAGACAGCGTGCAAACAGGCCCTTCGGCCCAACTTGCCCTCGCCGACCAACATGCCCCATCTACACTAACTGTGTTTGGCCCATATCCCTCCAAACCTACCCTATCCATGTACCTGTCCAAATGTTTTTTTACATATTGATAGTACCTGCTTCAACTACCTCCTCTGGCAGTTCGTTCCATACACCCACCACCCTTTGGGGAAAAATGATGCCCCTCTGGTGAAGGCATGTTGGCCTTCATAACAAGAGGAGTTGAATATAGGAGCAAGAGGTCCTTCTGCAGTTGTACATGGCCCTAGTGAGACCACACCTGGAGTTTTGTGTGGGTTTTGGTCTCTATCTGAGGGAGGACATTCTTGCTATTGAGGGAGTGCACCATAGGTTCATGAGGTTAATTCCCGGAATGGCGGGACTGTCAAATATTGAAAGAATGGAGCGACTGGGCTTGTGTACACTGGAATTTAGAAGGATGAGAGGGAATCTTATTGAAACATATCAGATTATTAAGGGATTGGACACGGCTCGAGGCAGGAAACATGTTCCCGATGTTGGGGGATTCCAGAATCAGTTGAGCACCCGTGCGAAAATGACAGTCACGAGAAGAACGTGCAAACTTTGTACAGGATCGAACCCGGGACTGTAAGGCAACAACTCTACCCCTTTGCCGCCCTTGGTCAATGTTTGAAGCCAAACCTGGCTCATGGAGTCAGCCATGATATCAATTAATGGCCTGGAGGCCCGTTTCCCTGTCCAGTCTAGGTCAGCAGTGTCCAAACATTACACTGGAAGGAAGAGTCAGATTTCAGTACTAGCCTCATTGTTTCAAGATATCGGTCGGAGCTGTGGCCTTCATCAGTTAATAGAGCAGAAATAGGCCAGTCGACCCATCAAGTCTACTCCGCCATTCAATCATGGCTGATCTATCTCTCCCTCTCAATCCCATTCTCCTGCCTTCGCCCCATAACCCCTGACACCCGTACTAATCAAGAATCTATCTCTGCCTTAAAAACATCCATTGACGTGGCCTCCACAGCAGTCTGTGGCAAAGAATTCCAGATTCACCACCCTCTGACTAAAGACGTCCCTCCTCAGGTAGACAAAAATGCTGGAGAAACTCAGCGGGTGCAGCAGCATCTATGGAGCGAAGGAGATAGGCAACGTTTCGGGCCAAAACCCTTCTTCACTTTGAAGAAGTTCCTCCTCATCTCCTTTCTAAAGGTACGTCCTTTTATTCTGAGCCACTGGTCCTGGACTCTCCCACAAGTGAAAACATCCTCTCCACCGAGCCACAGTGAAAAGCTTTGCTTCACATGGTTTTCGGATCAAATCAGATAAGACTGTGCATGAATACAATCACACAAATGCAATCACCTTGTCCTTCAGCAAGATCTCGTATGTTGTTATCAGGACGTTAAACTTCAGCCGTTTTGTCTGAGGATGTGTCCAGTCGTATTCTCTGATCTGAGTGAGAGAGAAAGAAATCTCGAGTTAGAACAAAGGACAGTACAGGAACAGGCCCTTCAGCCCACAATGTCTGTGCCGAAACTGATACCAGGTTAAACTAATCTCATCTGCCTGCAAGTGATCCCTGCATATCTAAAAGCCTCTTCAACACCACTACCGTCTCCACCTCCACCATCACCAGAGATGCTGCCTGACCCGCTGAGTTACGCCAGCAATTTGTGTTTTCCTTTGTTTAAAACATCGCCTGGTTAACAGAGGCCCATTATTAACTCCAACATGATCACACTGAGGGATACAAAAATGCCGGAGAAACTCAGCGGGTGCAGCAGCATCTATGGAGCGAAGGAAATAGGCAACGTTTCGGGCCGAAACCCTTCTTCAGACACACTGAGCCCTAGGAATAACATCTCACCCTTAAAACGACAGAAACATCACCCAGACAGCTGCATTTAACATGTGCAATTGTGCTCCAGTTTCCAAGCAGAGCCTATGAACAGTAATGTGAAGGAAGGAACTGTAGATGTTGGTTCGAAACGAAGATAAGACACAAAAAGCTGGAGTAACTCAGCGGGACAGGCAGCACCTCTGGAGAAAAGAAACGGGTGACAAAGTCCGAAGAAGGATCTCGACCCAAAACCCTCACCTGTTCTTTTTCTCCAGAGATGCTGCCTGTCCCGCTTTATTGAGTTACTCCAGCTTTTTTGTGTCTATCTATGAACTGTAATCTTTACAAGATATTCTGAGGCTGAGGAGCTGAGGGGGCAAGGGAAGGCACACTCCCGTCCCGAGCTCTGAGGTGCTAGACTGCCAGGACTTGAGAGTCTGAGCTATAGGGAGCAGTTTGAGCAGGCCACGGCTTTATTCCTTGGAGCACAGGAGGACGAGGGGCGATCTTATAGACGTGTGGTACTAGACTCCCCGAGGTTAGACAGTTTATCAGATGCTAATTAACCTGCAGTGCATTTGAATGAATGAATGAATGCTTTATTATCGCGTGTGACAAAGTCACAGTGACATTTCTTTGCTGACATACCCAAGGCATGACAACCCTGACAAAGCACCCGCACCAGATCCCCCTATGTTCTCCCCCCATCCCACTCCCCCTCCCCGTCCCTCACAGCGGTTCCCCCACCCCGGGTCCTCCATTGTTCTCCCCTCGCCTCCCCCCCACCATCCCCCATTGCATTGGGTGCAATTTGAAAGGCCGCCATCTTGGGCAAGCGTTTGCACGCAAGGCCGTGCACGCAAGGCTCTCACTGACCGTGCTGCGGCTCATCACGTCGCCGATGTAGACCACCACGTTCATGCTGGGCTCCCAGATCTCAAACTCTCTCTGCCAGGACGTCAGGGTGGACAGTGGGACAACCAGCAGGAAGGGGCCGTACAGCGTGAGCTGGTTGAACAGGTTGGAGAGGAAGGAGATGGTCTGGATGGTTTTGCCCAAGCCCATTTCGTCGGCCAGGATCACACTGTTGCACCTGAGGGCGAGGAGGAAGAAAAGAAAACTGTCAGAAAAACGGACCAAAGCAAAGGTGCGACTGGACTCCAGAAGCTAAACGTGCCACACGCTATCCAGGTCCGAACACACACAGATCTTGGCTGAAGTCTCTAATTTTAAACGTTTGACTATGTTTTGAAGCCTCAACAAGTCACCAACTTCAATTGTCATTGAGCCATAAGAGTCTTACAACATGGAAACAGTCCACTTGTCCCAACTTGCCCACAGCGGCCAACATGTCCCATCTACACTGGTCCCACTTGCCTGTATTTGGCCCATATCCTGTCCATGTATCCAAAAGCAGGCAGGTGGGTGTAGTAGAGATGGGCCAACTTGGGTCAGCATGGACAAGTTGGGTAGAAGGGCCTGTTTCCATGCAGCACGACTCCATATCTGCATGACATCTACCATCATTCTGTATTATTAGTTGTTCAAGTTATTTTAAACCAAAGTTAATTTCCTTACACTCCTCTTCACTCTGCATTTGGTCTTCTCAACCTTATCCAGGAATTTTTTTTGCGCACATTTCTCCAAAGACTGATAAAAAAAATATTTAATTTCCCTTAATTTCCTTTATTCCCCGGTATAATTTCTGTAAGAAAACCACATTAAACTTTGGTGAACCCGCACCATATACATAATAGCAGAAACTCAGTCTGTCTTACGATACGTGCAAACCTAGTCTCATATTATTTTCCTTTCTTTATCATTGATTTGATCTTTTGTTACTGAATTGGCCAATTTACTGAGTCCTTGGGTTTCCTGCTTTTTCCTTGGCAACGTTCGAAGCTTTTCCTTTAAAAGTCAGTATTAGATTTCTTCTCGATAGTTACATAAAAATGTTTTCATGTGAATTTGCCAAAGGGTGCAATCCTATTTTTAACTCACTTCATCAACTCCTCCAGGCGAGGGTGAAATATCAAATCCAAATTGTATCCTCAAAATGTGGCACAGCGGCAGAGTTGCTGCCTCACAGCGCCAGAGACCCGGCTTCGACCCTGACTACGGGCGCTGTCTGTATGGAGTTTGTGCGTTCTCCCTGTGACCGCATGGGTTGTTCTCCGGGTGCTCCGGTTTTTTTCCCCACACTCCAATGACGTACAGGGTTCCCGATGTTGGGTGAGTCCAGAAGCAGGGGCCACAGTTTATGAATAAGGGGTAAGGCATTTAGAACGGAGATGGGGAAACAAGTTTTCACACAGAGAGTTGTGAGTCTGTGGAATTCTCTGCCTCAGAGGTCGGTGGAGGCCAGTTCTCTGGATACTTTCAAGATAGAGCTAGATAGGGCTCTGAAAGATAGCGGAGTCAGAGTATATGGGGAGAAGGCAGGAACGGGGTACTGATTGGGGATGATCAGCCACGATCACATTGAATGGCGGTGCTGGCTCGAAGGGCCGAATGGCCTACTCCTGCACCTATTGTCTATTGTCTCCCATGAGTCCAACTCGGCCCCCAGGACAGAGCCAGGCCTTCCTGATTACATTTAGTTAATAACTACATAAAAAACACGAATCAAATGAATCGCAACGCCACGAGTACATCCAAACGCGTACTTGCACCAGGAATGAGCGAGCCAATTCAGACCCTCAAGTTGGTAATCCCTCAACTCCAAGCCCTCACTACCGATATAGGAAGGCTGGGTCTTCATGGCGACGAACCTTGGCCTCTGTTTCAACACCTGGAAAAGACGAAAATTCAGTTTCTATTTATTTTTCAAACATTGAATTTGCAAAGTCCCCTGTGAAATGGGGGGGGGGGGGGGGATGGGATTGTTTTGAGGGTCGCTATAGATTCAATGGGCCGACTGGCCTTCTGCTCTGTTGGGGGGGAATGTGAGAACTAAGTGGATGGGGGGTGGCAACAATGTTGAAACATGTCCACGAGTAAAAAAATACTTGTGATGAAAAAAAATTGTTACTTTTACTCGTAGGAGCTCGTGAAGATACTCGTGGAAGGTCGTAGGAGTTGGTAGAATACCGTGAGTTGATTTTTTTTAAGGACGCACTATCTTCTAATCAACTGCCTACTGGCAAGTACATCTGTCCTTGCAGGCAGACAAGAGCAGGCTTTGTAGTCACATCTCTTTGCTTGGGACTTCCCACTGAAACGTACTGTCCACAGTTCACCCATGTCCGGTAGCTGCATGTTCACCCATCACCCATGTGATTGAGTCCATCTCCAATTAGTGACGTCATAAGTTATAGGAGCAGAATTAGGCCATTCAGCCCATCATTCAATCATGGATGATCTATCTTTCCCTCTCAACCGTATTCTCCTGCCTTCTCCCCATAAACCCAGACACATGCAATCAAGAATCTGTCAATTTCCGCCTTAAAAATCCCAATTTCTGCAGAGATGATTCATTCTACTGGGTATCACCAGGGTTATCTGTATCCATCATTCCTGCAGTGGGGACTAGGACAGGGATAATGGTTCCAGGGATGGGGGATTTCAACTACTCGCTGTAGTTTATGATGGAGGGGGAACCTCATTGAAACTTACCGAACAGTTAAAGGGCCAGAAGGAATGGATGCGGAGAGGATGTTTCCACTAGTGGGAGAGTATCGGACCAGAGGCCATAGGCTCAGACTGAAAGGACGTTCCGTTAGAGAAGAGATAAGGAGGAATTTCTTTAGTCAGAGGGCGGTGAATCTGTAGAGTTCATTGCCACAGTAGGCTGTGGAGGCTGAAAATTGATATTTTTAAGGCAGAGATTATCAGGTTCTTGATTAGTACCGATGTTAGGGGTTATGGGGAGAAGGCAGGAGAATGGGATTGAGAGGGGAAGGTAGATCAGCCATGATTGAATGGCGGAGTAGACTTGATGGGCCGAATGGCCCAATTCCGCTCCTGTAACTTATGAAATCTGCTCTATGCCTGCAGTTTCAGAGCTACATATAGGATCAATGAATAGAGATGGGATTGGGTAAATTTAGAGACTCAAGTTTGCCGCCTTCTATAATCACAAAGAAAAAACACTTGTTTCAAAACCTCACGACAGCGAATCGCACAACTTTGACAATGAACCCATCACATTTTGGGGTCAAGTTTACTTTTGAGAAAGAGAAGTCGCACTGGACACGAAAGGTGGTACCTTGACAAACGACAATCACCTTGCAGTCTTTTGAGGGAATAGTTTTGGAACTGTGGCGGTTATGGAAGGCATCGATGCAGGCCTGGAAATTTCTGGAAATAAGTGCTCCGTCCTCCCAGCTGCAGTCTATGTAGGGCAGCCCCATCCACTTGCACAGGTAGTCGGGCTGGCCGGACGGCGGGGTTTTGTGGCTGGAATGCGCTGCAGCGTAAGAGTTCAGTTTAGTTTATTGTCCCGTGTACCGAGGCGCAGTGAAAAATGTGAGGCGGATAAGAGTCAGTCCTCGCCCGGATAAATACGGGCGGCGTGGTGGCGCAGCGGTATAGTTACTGCCTTATAGCGCTAGAGATACAGGTTCGATCCTGACCGCGGGTGCTGGGGCTGCACGGAGTTTGTACGTTCTCCCTGTGACCTACGTGGGTTTTCTCCAGGAGCACCGGTTTCCTCTCAACACTCCAAAGAACTATAGGTCAATTGGTCTTATTAAAATTGTAAATTGTCTCCAGTGTGTGTAGGATAGTGTTAGTGTGCGGGGATCGCTGGTCGCCACGGACCCGGTGGGCCGAAGGGCCTGTTTCTCTAAAGTCTAAAGTAAAGTCTAAAGTAATGTTGTACTTTCTGTTTGAAGAAATTATTTAATGTCATGATTTACTGCAACAAAGTAAACATGGTGCGGAGCAATGGCAAAGTTTCCAAAGACTAGGTGATCCAATGTCCTAGGTGTGGTTTTAGGGAACAATCAATACTGCTGTTCCAGTGTGAAGCATCCATCTTGTGTGCAAACAGGTAACAATACCCCTTCTCAATATAATAACAAGAGCTAAGGGTGCATGCAACAACCAGGACAGGAGTACTGAACAATGTGAGGGAGGCTTTAGAGAAGCAGAAACCCCCTCGGAGATTAAGGCTGGGTGCAGAGAAGATGTACGAGGATGTTGCCAGAACTCATGGTCATGAGCTAAAGGGAGAGGTTGATTGAGCAGGCCTGGACTCTATTCCTTGAAGTGCAGGAGGATGAGGGGTGATCTTATAGCGCTGTACAAAATCATGAGAGAAACAGACTGGGTAAACGCACAGAGTCTCTTGCCCTCACAGAGTCATCAAGAACCAGAGAACATAGATTTAATAGGAACCTGAGGGGAAATTATTTTTACACAAAGGGTGTTGCGTATATGGAACAAACTGCAGCAGGACGTAGTTGAGGCAGGCACTATCGCAATGTTTAAGAAACATTTAAGGCAGGTACATGGAAAGGATAGGGTTAGAGGGATATGGCCAATGCTGGCAGGTGGGACTAGTGTAGATGGGACATGTTGGCCGGTGTGGGCAAGTTTCCGTGCTGTGTGAATCTATGATTCTATTATATTCATAAGAGTGATCAGAAATACTTACATGAGGCGTCAGAATGGCTGGTTGATGATTTACTTGTCTTCATAGCTAAGGAAGAAAGACAATTTCACTTAGGGCTCCGAGATAATTTCACTTAGCACATGTGGTAGACACACAAACTGATGCAGAGAAACTTCCACTTACTGAACCAATGTGCCTAATTCCTTACAGAATGTTTTTTTGATTTTTTTTATAATTTAGAGTCAAGTGTGTTTTATTGTCATGTGTCCCAGACAGAACAATGACATTCTTACTTGCAGCAGCTCAACAGAATATGCAAATAGTACACTGTGAATATAATAAATGAGAAAACATATGTGTGTGTAATTGTATGTGTACATACACATGCACGCACACATACATACACGCAAGAAACATACACACAAGAAACAGACAATATTAGTGCAATTAGTGCTGCACCCGCTGAGTTTCTCCAGCACTTTTGTCCACCTTCGATTTTCCAGCATCTGCAGTTCCTTCGTAAATATTAGTGCAATAATAGTCCATGTAGTTTAAAGCTACATAATTAATTAATGGCAGAATGAAACACACAATGACTTAGAAAAATTGTAGATACAAGAAACTGCAGGTGCTGGTATACAAGGGGCAGCAGATGCTAGTATGCAAAACAAGACACAGAGTGCTGGAGTAATTCAGCGAGTCAGGCAGCCTGTCTGGAGCACATGCGGGTGGCGTTTCTTTATATGAAGAAGGGTCCCGACCTGAAATGCCACCTGTCCATGTTCTCCAGACATGCTACCTGACCCATTATAGGGTATATATAGCAGCACGTTAGTGTCTTGACCTGGAATAACTGTTCTGCAATCCTTTGCTCGATCAATGATCAATGTAGGATGAAGACAACATGGGAACCTGGAGAGCGAGGAGGTCCAAATAAAAAAAGATCTCTATCTTTACGGAATTGAACTCTGCTCATGAGCAGAGCATCACCATTCCTGGTAGGAGCTGGCACTGTGTAAAGTACTTTGTGCTTATTGGACATTAGGGCATTTTATTGCCAGATGGACTCATTTTTAATACAGAGCAAAATTCCATAATCTCACCCTAAACTCCAGTGTTAATTGTGAATTGAATTTGCTGGGTATACATAAGATAAGCAAACGAGACAACTTGCATTTATAATGCGCCATTTGCAACTCTTTCCCTCACTTTCTTCCCCTACTCTGGGCAAGAGATTCGGTGCGAGTACCCAATCTATTCCTCTCATGCAACTCTTTCAAGCCTCACCCAGTATTTTACACTTCAAAATTAATGACTGGATTCAATGTGGAAACACAACGGCCAAGTTTGACACAACAGGCTTCTCTGCAAATTAACAGTTTGTTAACGAAACGATAAAATGTTTTAGTTATTACTCCCATTCAGTCCGTACAGACAATGTCACTTTAATTCTCTACCCCAGTCCCATTCTGAGCTTTGACCTCCTACAATGCACGTTTGAGATATGACACTTCATATTCGCTGGATATGCACTCTTCAACTTAACAACTTTTTAGATAGCCACTCCTTTCTTTAGATCCCACTTTCTCCGCAGATAAGAGTGTTTGATTCTTTTTTTTCCCTTTTGAGTCTCTCGCTCGCAGTTATTGTTTCCTTGACAATGGCGGCCTGTGCCTGACCACGGCCATTCCTCTGCGTTTCCTGCTTGCTTTCCTTTCCGGGGTTGACAAAGGGTTCATGACCTGAAACATCCTCCCCCCTGCAGATGCTGCCTGGCCTCCTGAGTGTTTCCCACGTTTTGATTTTTAGCGGCACAGTGGCGCAGCGGTAGAGTTGCTGCCTCATAGCGCCAGAGACCTGGGTCCGATCTGTACGGGGTTTGCACGTTCTCCCTGTGACCACGTGGATTTTCTCCGGGTGCTCCGGTTTCCTTCCACACTCCAAAAATGTGCAGGTTTGTGGGTTAATTGGCTTCAGTAAAAAATTGTAAATTGACCCTTGTGCGTAGAATGTGCCAGTGACGGGGATCGCTGGTCGGCGTGGACTTGGTGGGCCAAAGGGCCTGCTTCCCAGCTGCAACTCTAAACTAAACTAACCGTTTAGATTTACAACCTATGCTAGAAATAATCTATTGATTGGTAATGTTTAAGTTTCTTTCACTATTATGTAATAGAAACCATAAATATCCATCTGGCTGCAACACTTGGAATGTTGGCCTGGAATTTATTCTCAGTCTCTCCCATAGGGCTGGGAGGCGCAGGGTGAGGTTGTAAAACATGACAGGTTTGGAAACGCATGGTTTGGCATGGATTAGTCTGCAAAAACAAACTGGGGACCAGGTGGTGTTTGTATCGAGGAGGCTTAGCATTTGTAGCTACGGACCAAATTGATCATTTCTGCTAACTGCACATGAGAAGTGGCGGAGAGAAGGAGAGACAGAGAAAGAGAGAGAGAAGAGAGGGAGAGAGGCAGAGAGGAGAGAGGGAGTGAGAAAGAGAGACAGTGAGAGGAGAGAGGGAGAGAGAGAGACAGAGAGAGGGAGTGAGAGAGGAGGGAAAGACAGAGAGACAGAGAGAGGGAGAAAGTGAAGGGAATGTGGAGAGGGAGAGATTGAGAGAGGGAGAAGATATGAACCACTACTAAGAGGTAGACATAATCTCAAGAAAACAACATTTACATAAACTAAAAGCACAGAAAATCATAGAGAAAGTACATGAAGCACAGTGTGAGAAGAGGGGATACCTTCACGTTGGAATTTCCACACTCCATAGAAATAATCTATTGGTTGGTAATACTTTAGGGGTTGGACAGGCTAGAAACATCAGATGTAGGAAGATTGTTTCCCGATGTTAGGGACATCCAGGACAGCACAGTGTAAGGAGAAGGGGGAGATGAGAAGAACTTTTTTCACACAGAGAGTGGAATCTCTGGAACTCTCTGCCACAGAAGGTAGTTGAGGCCAGTTCATTGGCTATATTTAAGAGGGAGTTAGATGTGGCCCTTGTGGCTAAGGGGATCAGGGGGTATGGAGAGAAGGCAGGTACGGGATACTGAGTTGGATGATCAGCCATGATCAAATTGAATGGCGGTGCAGGCTCGAAGGGCCGAATGGCCTAATCCTGCACCTAATTTCTATGTTTCTATGTTTAGTTTTAAATGAGAGATGCAGTATGGAAACAGGCCATTCCGCCCACCAAGTCAATGCTGACCATCGATCACCCATACACAAGTTCTATCCTGCACTCTAGGGCCAACTTACCAAAGCCAATTAACCTACCAACCTGCCCATCTTTGGAGTGTGGGAGAAAACCAGAGCACCCAATGAACGTACAAACTCTGTACAGACAACACCCATAGTCAGGAATGGACCCATATTAACACTATCCTACACACACCAGGGACAATTTATACATTGATAACAAAGCAATTCAAACAAGAGGGCATGACTTAAGAATTAAGGGACAGAAGTTTAGGGGTAACATGAGGGGGAACCTCTTTACTCAGAGAGTGGTAGCGGTGTGGAATGAGCTTCCAGTGGAAGTGGTGTCGGCAGGTTCATTGGTATCATTTAAAAATAAATTGGATAGGCATATGGATGAGAAGGGAATGGAGGGTTATGGTATGAGTGCAGGCAGGTGGGACTAAGGGAAAAAAGTTGTTCGGCACGGACTTGTAGGGCCGAGATGGCCTGTTTCCGTGCTGTAATTGTTATATGGTTATATGGTTAACCTACAAACCTGTACGTCTTTGGAGTATCAAAGACATTTGGGCATCAACCAGCTGAATTCAACTCAACAAAGCCATAGAAACATAGAAAAATAGGTGCAGGAGTAGGCCATTCGGCCCTTCGAGCCAGCGCCGCCATCCAATATGAACATGGCTGATCATCTAAAATCAGTACCCCGTTTCCCCTGATTCCCTTAACACTAAAAGCTAAATCTAACTCTCTCTTGAAAACATCCAGTGAATTGGCCTCCACTGCCTTCTGTGACAGAGAATTCCACAGATTCACAACACTCTGGGTGAAAAAAATAATCATCTCAGTCCTAAATGGCCTACCCTTATTCTTAAACTGTGACTACCCTAGTTCCGGACTTCCCCAACATCAGGAACATTTTCCCTGCATCTAGCCTGTCCAATCCTTTAAGAATTTTATCTCTATAATAAGATTCCCTCTCATCCTTCTAAATTCCAGTGAATACAAGCCCAGTCGACCCATTCTTTCATCATACGTCGCCATGAGAGTGAGGACCTCCCTTCATCTATAACATCACAAAGAAGCTTCACATCTTTATAACCATATAACATATAACAATTACAGCACGGAAACAGGCCATCTCGCCCCTTCTAGTCCGTGCCGAACACTTACTCTCACCTAGTCCCATCTACCTGCACTCAAACCATAACACTCCATTCCTTTCCCGTCTTTGTAACATCTTTGTAATAATTTTTTAAAGCCGTCTCAACGACCAGAGAAATAATCTAGGCCGTGCAGGTCCTGACTGTGAGCCAGCATTAGAACATCGAACAGCACAGCACAGGGACAGGCCCTTCAGCCCATAATGTCTGTGCCGAACATGATGCCGAGATAAACTAACCATCTCCACCTGCACATGACCCATATTCCTCCATTCCTGCATACATACATGCCTATCGGAAAGCATCTTAAATGCCCCTATCGCATCTACCTCCACCACCATCCATGACACAGCTTTCCATGTACCCACCACCCTCTGTATTAAAAACATTGCCCCGTGCATCTCCTTTTAACTTTGGCCCTCTCACCTTAAAGCTATGCCCTCTAGTCTTCGCCAGTTGAAAATAAAGCTTCTGGCTGTCTATCCTATATGTGTTTCTAATAATCACACATAATTCTATCATGTCTCCTCTCAACCTCCGGCATTCTAGAGAAAACAATCTTAAGTCAGTCCAACCTCTCCTATAGCTATATCTAATACCCTCTGATCCAGGCAGCATTATTGTAAGCCTGTGTAGGAAGGAACTGCAGGTGTTGGTTTAAACCAAAGATAGACACAATGAACCATTGTGGGCTCTTTCTTTCCTTGATCACCGTTGATTTTGGCATATCTTTCATTCATTTGTTCTATGTACTAAATGTATTGTTCTGTATGTATTTGTTCTTCTACTAAACAACGTACCTCGGTGACTGCCAATCACCACCACCCCCCCCGGACACTTTTTTTTTTTTTTTCATTCAAATCGTTTGCTATGTCGCTCTTCAAGGGGGATGCTAAAGGCATTTCGTTGTCTCTGTACTGTACACTGACAATGACAATTAAAATTGAATCTGAATCTGAATCTGAATGTACCTCCATATCTCTCGTTTCCCCCCCTCCCCTGACTCTCAGTCTGAAGAAAGGTCTCGATCTGAAATGTCACCTATTCCTTTTCTCCAAAGATGCCGCCTGACCCACTGAGTTACTCCAGTATTTTGTGCACATATTGTGGTAAACCGTATCTGCACACATCTTTTCTGTAATGGGGCGACTAGAACTGTAATGCTGCCTAACCAAAGCTGCATCGTGACTTCCCTACACTTACACTCAATGAAGATATTTCTACAGAGCTAGGTAATCTTGCATTGTAAAGTTGAAGATCCTCTTCGAGTTATGGTTCAGATTATGCGGAATATTTTGCTCAGCATCAGTTAGAAACACATTATTCAGCTGACCTTTCTCTACAAGTCACACAAACAATCAGTTTTTAGACCATTAACTTTTACTCTGCAGGATGAAAAACATTTGGCCTATTCTTACCGATTACTCTCTCCACGATCCGGTATTGCTTATTGAGTTCGTGAACCATCTCCTGCTGACAGTTGTAGTACTCAACGTCTTCTGGGGATGCTTTGGACAACCTGTTTGGGCGTGAATAATTAGTTTTACTTTAGAGATACAGCGTAGAAACAGGCCCTTCGGCCCACTGAATCCACAACGACCAGCGATCCCCGCACATTAACACAATCCAACACACACTTGGATTGCAACCTTGTCGTGGTCGGGGAGCTTGTGTGTCTCAGTGACCCCTAGAGCTATGCCAGTGGGAGATTCGTCTCCTGTTAGGGTCTCCCATGCTGGACAGGTCAAAGGGGAGAGGGGAGACGAAGAGCGATCCACTGGTCCTCCAGGTTGGAGGTTCAGCACACGGCTAACAACCCTGTCTCGTAAAATAAATATGTTACGGAAACAGCAACTGAAGGAATCAACACTACTGGGCGTGATGGACTCAGCCCAGAACAGACAGGAGTGGAGGATCTATGTTGTTGCCCTATATTCCAGGAGGCATAATAGGCAGTAAGTACGTAAGTACACACACTAGGGACAGTTTTACATTTATACCAAGCCAATTAAGCTACAAACTTGGATGTCTTTGGAGTGTGGAAGGAAACCAAAGATCTGGGAGAAAACCCATGCGGGTCACGGGGAGAAGGTCCAAACCCCGTACAGACATGCACACGTAGTCGGGATCGAACCCGGGTCTCCGGCGCTGTAAGGCAGCAACTCTACCACTGCGCCACCGGTAATTGAGAAGCACCTTTGTGGTGCAATTACTGGTAAAATGGCAGCAAAATCACTCCAAAGGTACTCCACAAAAGGCCACACACAAATTGGAGGAACAGCATGTCATATTTCGCTTGGGCAGCTTACAACCCAGCGGGTATGAACATTGATTTCTCTAAATTCAAGTAGCCATTGCTTTCCCTTTCTCTCTCCGTCCCTCTGCCATTCTAGTCCTCATGATAATTGCACTGTTTGTATTCCTTGGTTACCACCTTGTCCCCAGCCAGCAATGGACCATTGTGGCCTCCACTTTTCCTAAGTCATCGATGCAGGCTCCGCTTTGTTCTGCACCTTCCCATGCCTTTATTGTCCCCCTCCCTGACTCTGAATCTGAAAAAGGGTCTCGACTCAAAGCGTCACGGGTTCCTTTTCTCCAGAGATGCTGCTGCACCCGCTGAGTTTAGTTACTCCAGCATGTTGCGTCTATCTTCAGTGTAAACCAGCATCTGTTTGTTCCTGCTTACACATACTCCAAACCTTTGATGTTCTTTGCATTTCGTCGGCTGGTCAACCTTCCGATGCCAATTTGGAAAACACTAAATATAAGATCCTACCAGCACATGTGCCTTTAATCTGATGAAAGGGTCTTACTTGCTCTTAAACTAAACAGTTGTCAAAAGAAGGTAGACCCGAAACGTTGCCTATTTCCTTCGCTCCATAGATGCTGCTGCACCCGCTGAGTTTCTCCAGCACTTTTGTCTACCGTTCGATTTTCCAGCATCTGCAGCTCCTTCTTAAACACAGTTGTCAAAGGAAGATCTTCCAGCCAAACGTTTCACCAGAAAGACCACTAAATTGGGGATGGACACTAAAAAAGAAGGCACCTAAAGCATCACACGAAGGGCGTTGGGTGTACGGAACAAGCTGCCAGAGGAGGTCGATGAGACAGGGACTATCCCAACGTTTAAGAAACAGTCAGACGGGTACACGGATAGGACAGGTTTGGATGGATATGGGCCAAACATGGACAGGTGGGACGAGTGTAGCTGGGACATGTTGGCCGGTGTGGGCAAGTTAGCCCTGTTTCCACATTATATCACTCTGTGACAAACCAACCTCCCTTCTATTGACTCCATTTACACCTCACGCTGCCTCGGCAAGGCCAGCAACATAATCAAGCACCAGTCTCACACCGGTTATTCCCACTCCTTCCCTCTCCCATCAGGCATGAGGTACAGAAGTGTGAAAACGCACACCTACAGATTCTGGGACAATTTCTTCCCAGCTGTTATCAGACAACTGAACCATTCTAGCGACAACTAGAGAGCAGTCCTGAGCTACTACCTACCTCCGTGGAGACCCTCGGACTATCTGTAATCAGAATTTACCTTGCACTACACTTTTATACTGTGTCAGTGCACTGTGAATGGCTCGACTGTAATCACGTGCCGTCTGTCCGCTGACTGGTCAGTATGCAACAAAATCGTTTCCCTGCACACGTGGCAATAAATGAAACTAATAAGATTCAGAAGAATCTGGCCACACCCTGGCTACAAACTCTTTGAATCACTTCCCTCTGGAAGGCAACTCCGGGCGGTCAAAGCCGCCACAGCCAGACGTAAAAACAAGCCTTTTTTCCACGAGTAGTAGCTCCACTCAATAACCAAAAATCTGTAGCCCCCTTTTGCTCTGGTATTCTATTTAATTCACATGTTTAATCGATAATGTTTAATTATTAATGTTTTATGTTTTATGTGTCATTCCTAACTGTCACTATATGTCATGTTGTCACGTGCGGGCGGAGCACCAAGGCGAATTCCTTGTATGCGAATACTTGGCCAATAAACGCATTCATTCATAGAGAGCCACCCATTACCACTGGTTTATATCCTCCTCCTTCTTGATGAAGTTCTCCAACTTCTTCAGCCCCTTCACTTTCTGTTGCTTCAGCGACTCCTCGCTCTCCCACGTGTTGTGGATGTAGGACCAGCCCTTCCACTTGATCAGGTATTGCACCTCCGACTCATCTTTCTCCGGATCAAAGTCCGCTCCTGGATTTCCATCTGCCTCCACCGCGTACACCGTGGTTCGGGCACCGATGGCTGCCAATGGGGAGAAATAAATGCATTAGACCAATTCCACACCACCAGATCCACCGGGAAGCTGCCACAGTGCGAGCTCCCTTATGAAGTGGGAAAGAACTATATAGGCTGGTTTAAATCGAAGACAGACCCAAAATGCTGGAGTAACTCAGCGGGACAGACAGCATCTCTGGAGAGAAGGAATGGGTGGCGTTTCGGGTCGAGACCCTCCCTCAGACTGATGTCAGGGGAAGGGGCAGGACAGAGATAGAATGTAGTCGGAGACAGTAAGACTAGGTCGGAAAACTGGGAAGGGGGAGGGGATGGAGAGAGAGGGCAAGCAAGGGTTACTTTAAGTTAGAGAAGTCAATGTTCATACCACTGGGGTGTAAACTACCCAAGCGAAATATGAGGTGATGTTCCTCCTATTTGCACTGGGCCTCACTCTGACAATGGAGGAGGCCCAGGACAGAAAGGTCAGTGTGGGAACGGGAGTTAAATTGTTGAACAACCGGGAGATCAGGTAGGTTTAGGGGGACTGAGCAGAGGTGTTCAGTTATGAAGTGTTTTATTAGAGTCATGGTGCCTGACTTGAGCTGACTATCTGTGTCGAGGTAGCTATTGGGAGTTTGCGTTATAGGAGTAGAATTAGGCCATTGGGCCCATCAAGTCCACCACCATTCAATCATGGCTGATCTCTGCCTCCTAACCCCATTTTTCTGTCTTCTCCCCATAACTGACACCCGCTCTTATCAAGAATTTGTATATCTTTGCCTTAAAGTTTAGAGTTAAGAGCTTAATCTGATAAAACATCCATGGAGTTTAGACTTTAGAGATACAGTGCGGAAACAGGCCCTTTGGCCCACCGGGTCCACACCAACTAGTTCACCCCATACACTAGCACCACCCCACACACACTAGCACCATCCCACACACACTAGCACCATCCCACACACACTTCACCATCCCACACACACTAGCACCATCCCACACACACTAGCACCACCCCACACACACTAGCACCACCCCACACACACTAGCACCACCCCACACACACTAGCACCACCCCACACACACTAGCACCATCCCACACACACTAGCACCATCCCACACACACACACCATCCCACACACACTAGCACCATCCCACACACACTAGCACCACCCCACACACACTAGCACCATCCCACACACACTAGCACCACCCCACACACACACTAGCACCACCACACACACACTAGCACCACCCCACATACACTAGCACCATCCCACACACACTAGCACCATCCCACACACACTAGCACCATCCCACACACACACTAGCACCACCCCACACACACTAGCACCATCCCACACACACTAGCACCACCCCACACACACTAGCACCACCCCACACACACACTAGCACCACCCCACACACACTCGGGACAATTTGCAATTTTACCAAAGCCAACTAACCTACAAACTGTACATCTTTGGAGTGCGAGAGGAAACTGGAGAACCTGGAGAAAACCCACGCGGTCTATCTGCGAGTTCAATCGGAATAATCTCGCAATGTCGACCTCAACACAGCTGACAACGGGCTCAAGTCCGACCACTGGGCTCCAGAAAGTGACGCCAAGCTCAAAGAAGCAACCAAATTTGGCCAAAGTCTGTCAACAGCTGGCTTGTGCATAAGCAGTGTCCGTATATGTTACAGCACCGTGAGGGTGATGAGTGAGGCGGGATGAGGGATGGGCGGGTGGAGGAAGATCGGGGACGGTGAAGGCCTCGGGTATTGATAGTGGGAAGACTTCTGAAGGCTCATTGACTCTGCTCCACCATTCAGTAAGGGGCACAGTGGGCCTGAGGCCTCACCAACATGACTGTCTCACCTCTAAATCCCTCTGGTTCTGATGAAGGTCACCAACCTAAAACATCTCGATCCGAAACGTCACCTATTTCCTTCGCTCCATAGATGCTGCCTCACCCGCTGAGTTTCTCCAGCAAGTTTGTCTACTTTCGGTTTTTCCAGCATCTGCAGTTCTTTCTTAAATCTAAAACCCTAACCACTCTCACACTAGAAATGCCGAATGACCCAAGTATTTCCTGTTTTTAATCCAATTCCCTTGATTCCTTTAATATCCAAAACATTATGGATCTCAGCTTTTAATTAACACGCCACTGTGAGATGTATGCCTTTATCCTACGTTCCACTTTCATGCTACAGCAAGGCGTCACAAAGTCTTACAGCGTAGACACAGGCCTTTTCGGCCTAACCTGCCCACACCGACCAACATGTCCCATCTACACTAGTCCCACCTGCCTGTGTTTGGCACATATCCCTCTAACCCTGAAGAAGGGTTTCGGCCCGAAACATTTCCTATTTCCTTCGCTCCATAGATGCTGCTGCACCTGCTGAGTTTCTCCAGCATTTTTGTCTACCTCCCTCTAACCCTATCTTATCATGTACCTGTCTACATGTTTCCTAAACATTGCGATACTACCTGCCTCAACTATCTCATCCAGCAGCTCGTTCCATACAACCAGCCCCCATTGCGTAAAAAAAAGTTACTCCTCAGGTTCCTATTCAATCTTTCCCCCCTCACCTTAAGCCTGTGTCCTCTGGTTGTTGACTCAGGGCTTCTTCAGAATCTATCCTTCCAAGCTTTGCATGGGGGTCAAGGCAGAGA